>NC_090889.1:49034337-49046837 GCF_036669925.1 Montipora capricornis
ACATTCTCTGAATTCACGGACAAAAGCTGGAAATAATTTTAGAAATTTCAAGCCATTCCAGCGTGATCAAATGACACCCTCCTCTCAAGCGTCTGTTCACATGCCAAAAATTAACCAAACGAAAGACAAAAAATCTCGAAAGTTTGGTCTAGATCGTGGTTAAAAAGTATACGATAGTGAATTTTGTACCTAAATAAGTTATCTTATTTCTTTAAACCGGTGGGTATCTCCTGGACTTTGACACACCATTAGCTTGAAATGCACCCAAATCTGTGTTTACACAAATTGACAAGTTCATTTGCATTACCCTTGTTTTCAAAGGAATTACTTCTTTTACCTCTCAGATTCGGTTATTGACGTCCCAGATAGTCGGGAATTCATCCACTTTAAGGTCCTCAGCCCTTGTGAGCTACTTTATGAGCTACACACTAAGTAATATAAGTATGTGGAAGCGTCAAGAACCGTTGACTTCACATCGCTTGCGTTACCGCGAGCGTGACTATGCAAATTAGCTGTGAAGTGGTTTGGTGAGAGGGTGGGTTGGGTAGTGACAGGGGTGGAGTACAACAACTAAAAGAAAATCAAACCTTCCTTTTAATAATCTTAGTATTAATAAGTTAACCTCTCTCAAGGAATCACATTCAACGGGAAAAAAAAGAGAGACATAAAGCATCGATAAAGCTAAGCCTGAAAATACCCCACCACAGTTAATAATTTAAAGAAAAACGATACTCTCTTGCAAGCATATAAATGATAACGGTAAGATTGTCTCACATAATTACATCTAAGAAGAGAAATAATAGGATAATAACGCTTTCAGTGAAAGCTTTAAGTAACAACTGATTAGGTATGTGTTGGGTACTCACCAAACAGAGGCGTTTTCGGGTCTCTGAGTGGTAAAAAGTAAATAATTCCAACACTGGAAGAAATGAAGGGAAAAAAGAAGAGACAACCAGCCTTCACGGGTTGCTCAATTGACTGAAAAATTAGTTTATTGACTGAAACACATGTACAATGTAAAATTAACCTAAGCATGAGGCCACAAGAAACAGGTAAAAAAACACTTCTTCGATTTTATTTTATACTGGATTGACTGAATTCGTGTAATTGTGGTGACAGATTTTTCTATTTTGATCAATGGATGCTGCATGGTGTTATCCAGTAATGCTCATAATGAGGGTCCACGATAGGGTTCTCAAATGTTTTCAAATAATCCCGCTATCCCTACATCCCTTACGTCAATTAATCCCGATCCCGCTCGCATTTTCGAACCCATTACAAATATACTGACAGCGTTCGTTTCATTTCGATATTTTCAGTTTTTCCTTTTTTGGAAGAGAAACAGCCGAGTTGACAAGTTGAATGGCCGTTTTTATACTAGAGACGCATAATCCGTTCAGACGAATCATGCGTCTCTTATGTTATCCGTCTGGTGTAAAGACGGCACGAACTATATGAGACGCATAATTCGTCTGGGACGAACTTGGGCAAACATTTTTTCCTAGGTGCGTCTGCTAAATTCGTCTAGTATAAAGACGGGCACAAGACGCATAATGCTCTGGACGAACTTTCCAGTTTTAGTGCGTCTTCATAGACGCACTAAAATAGATTCTTCGTCCAGATGCATAATGCGTCTTGCGGCCGTCTTTATACTAGACGAACTTAACAGACGCAGAAAAAATGTTTGCCCAAGTTCGTCCAAGACGAATTATGCGTCTCATATAGTTCGTGCCGTCTTTACACCAGACGGATAACATAAGAGATGCATGATTCGTCTGCGAACCAGTCTTGTTGTCAGGTAAACCATCTACTACGGTAGCTTTACGGTCTTAAGGTGGGCGTGACCACGACCTCTCTGTGTCTACTTGTAACATGTCATTCTCTCACAATGTCCTTTATTTTGTTAAGTAGAGTGAACTTTGAATCCTTGGCTTTGTAGGGCAATTGAAAATAAGCACACATGACCTTCAGAGTGGTGACATTAAATTTACACAACGTGTCAAGTCTGACATGCTCGCAAATGTCATGGCCATCGTATGTTACTGGATGCACCAATCCCATTTGGCTCACGACGTTTTCCACTATTTCATTCCTGGCCTCGACGTCAAGGTAGTTTTCGTCCTCCTCGATGATAATACCTTCATCTTCGTCCAGCACTTGAGAGCTTGCGCCCTTCCCTCGTTTTAAGACAGCCAATCTAAAGAAATTGAAACCTTGTACTTGAGTCTTTGTTAACCGCTCGCTTCGTTTCTTGCTCCGTCAATGTCTCTGGCTTTTCTCATATCAGCTGCCACTTGACCTGGATCAGCTTTTCGACCTGTTTTTCACCAGTCTCAAGTATCTTTGAGAGATAAGCTTTTACACTCTCCGAAAATCTGGTTCCTCCCCCTCTTGGTTTCTGCAGGGCCCAGCCCATAGTGCACGAGAAAGCTCTGACCTCAATTGATGCCTCTTCTGTCGTCGATGATACTTTTGTCTCAAGAGTCAGTGAGGAGAATTTAGAAGCCCAGTCACGCCTCAGTCCATCGTACACGCTTTCTGATGCTGCTGTCTTGTGCCGCCCGAGATGAACGTGATCTTGGAATTCTTCTGAAGTAGAAAATTCACAATAGCATCCGTGTTCTTGGCATTGAAATGGCGTGTCTTCATCCGAGCCTTTAGGATCGTCGCCGGTCGGTTTTATGGCTCTCGGATTTATGGCAAAAAAACCCATAATTATCAACTTCCTTCAGGAGCAAGTTACCTTGTTTCTCAATGACCAGCCCTGACCATGGGATGGGTCTTCCAGAACCTACTCCATAGACCTTTGAGAGACGAAGACCTTCGTTTTCATAAGAAAAATTGTGGAAAGCACTAAACTTGTTGATACGGTTGACTTTTAATTCTTTCATACCACGATCAAGCTCACAGACAGCAGCGGATGATCCCTTGACTTGTCTAGCCTTCAACGCCTCGTGCATGTCAAATGCTGTCAGAATGTTATGGCCTTCATTGCAGTATCTGCGAATTGCTCCTTTCATCGGACTTATGATTCGATCGCAGACATCTTTGCCAAATTGGGCTTCTGAGAAGTCATATCTAGCGAAGACGAGACAAGAATGTCCAATTTACCGTTGTTATGTATAATTAACAACTATTCCATAAGCGCGCGTTGGATATGAGAAGTAAATAGCCAACGAGGCGCGTAGCGCCGAGTTGGCTTTAATCAGTCTCATATCCAACAAGCGCGAATGGAATAATTGTTTTATTCAATTCCTAAACTCCAAAAGTTTGGAAGTACGAAATACGAGCGAAAAAAGGGAGAAAATCCGAGAGAAATGGAAAAAAAAAACTTCACGGAGATGCAATGTTCTGTAATACATGGAGGTAAGATAGACGCAGGCCCATCACAAAAACATTTCATATCTTTACGCGTACTTCTAAACGTCAAAATTGATCCGCACTTTCCACAAAAAGGTTTCTTTGCTTTCCGGCGAAAAAAGAAAAAGCTTAGCAACGTTTAGAGCAATAATTTGCAATAAAAGGTCAAACTAAGGTATATGAGCTGATAACCGAGATTGAGTGAACCAATCAGAGCACGAGAAATGCAATGAGCGAGGTTGAGAATTTAATAAATATGTTTAGTAAAATCCAACTAGTGGTCTATTATCAATGCTGCGTTCTGATTGGTTGAGCTACTAGTAGGCTATTTGTTATAGCCCACTAGTAGCGAAAAGCGCCGGCTTTGAAAACCAAAACAACAATTAAAGTCTAGCTTTAACTAGCGAAAGATGTTTTGTCTCGATATTTTTTTGACCAACTAGTTGGATTTTACTAAAACAATTATTTCTCTCGCCCTCATGGCCTCTGAGTCAATAGCCCATTCGGCCTTTGGCCTCGAGGAATAATTGTTAATTATTTCTGCTAATGTTAAGGCTGCTGTTATATGTGGTGCTAACTACTTTACTACTCTGCTGATTTGCTCCGGTTTGTAATGGTAGTTTTCTGACTATTTCCTCTAATGCTGGCGGGTGTTAGAACTGGAGATATTCATGCAGTTAGGACAATACAAGGAGCAAGGTTGGCGTAGTGTTGACAGCACTCGCCTCCCACCAATGTCGTCTGGGATCGATTCCTGATGTTGCGCCAGATGTTGGTTGAGTTTGTTGTTGGTTTTCTCCTCTGCTCTGAGAGGTTTCCAAATTCTAATTCGATCTGGACCGAGGGCCAAGATTCATCAGTTAATTGTACCGTCAAGTATCACCTTCGTAAAATAAGGTGAGTGTTATAAGTGTATGAAATTACCAACAGAAGTAATTAAAAAACGAAGCCTAAAATTACTTCGGCCTTTTTATGGTGCTGTATGGATATGATAGCTTTCACTGAGCGCAGTGCTCATATTGACTAATGTTCCTCCTCACCTCATTACTTTGATTTCAACTCGAGAACCGACGTCATAGACAGCCGCAATTAGATTTTTGTTGTTGTAACAACCTGCGCCATCAGATCGAAGGAAGACCTGGTTTATGCTCGCCTTGTTCTCTTTGATGATACCGAGAAGGTGTTCCAGTATTGCACAAACTGCGAACCAGTCTTGGGCACAACTGTCAAATAAGTGAACATAGGACGCAGTCTCCAGGTTATTGTCTTCGGCATTCCTGGTGATGACGCAACTAACATGCCAATTTATCCCTCTCTTCCCGAACCACTCAGACTGTTTTTCTCTGTATTTGAGTTGGAGGAACTTCATGGCCCAGTCCATTACAACAAGTGCAGAATTAGTTTTGAGGCTGTTTAACACGTTTTGTTTCGCTCTCTCTTGGTTCTCAGCTCTAATAAGATGGGACTTCCACTGAAATATCATTTCTTTGGCCAGCTTATGGTCATGTTGGAGGTCTTCTTTCTGATCCTCGCTGCTAAAATTTAAAGGCGACTCAATTTCATTTGAGATTTCTTGTATCACAGATTTCAAGCTTTTGCAATTTGCACAGCGAACTTCATGTTCGTGCGAACAAGTTCCCTGAAACTCGGTGTTCTAGGAGTCGCTGAGGGCAAAATATGTACAGTGGTCTGGACAAGGACTCCCATCTTCTTCACAGTGCATCCTATACTCTGTCTTAGGGTAGCGCTTACCATTTTTCAGCTTCTGACGAATTTCTTCGCACCACTTTGCACTAGCGCTGCAATCTTTCAATTCATCCACTATCTTGTGCATAGTATCAAACCCTTCAGCCCCAGCTGCTGCGATGTTATCAAGGCCTTGGAGGGACTTTCTCTGAGACGCTTCTCTGACTTGTAAAATTCTGATCTTCCTAGTGGGTCAAAGCCTTCTTCGCTGCAGTATTTAAAATACTGTTCAATCATTGTCGACCTTCCAACAATTCTGACGACATTGGGCATGACAAGCCGTTCACCGGAGTCAAGTTATAAAGTCCTCGTTCCATAGGCCACGTCTTGATGGAAATACGGCTGGTCCACAAACGACAGAAAGTGATCAAGCTTCACCAAGTCCATTCGGACTCGATGTTGAGGCACTTTATCGACGTTGAAGCCCACTGCAACATTCTTGGAATGTTCCCTAGCTTTCCTGATTTGTCGGTCGCTCAGTTTTTCAAACGGCTCGTGCATTTTCTTGAGGAATCTTGCTAAATAACGCAGTGCATATATGCTTAAAATCTGGGTTTTTAAACTCCTTGTTGGTGCTTGTTTGTACCCAGCAATTAAGGCCTTTAACTCATTAATATTTGAGCAAATGTCTGTTTTCGATTCTTGATACGCTTGCAGTAACTTTTCACTGCCTTTTGGGGCGATGACTTTGCACAGAACGCGACATCCTTCGTCTACGTGATCCAAACAGGCAGCCTTTTCATTTGACGTAGCTTTATCCCACTCAGTAGTAAGCCTGAATGTAAGAGGCTTCACCTTTTTGCCAGTGAGTGATGCAATTTTTGTCATCGCCTCATTGTAGTCCTTTATCACATCGTGCTCGGCTTTCTCACCCGACGAGTCATCCCCTGACGAGCTTTCAGGCCTTTCACGCCATTGCCTGGGTGTCCAAAGAGGATCTCTGCTGAGTGTTTCAAATTCCAATGCCGACGATAAAAACATTGCAGAACTTGCCTCCTCTTTTGCTTTCCTGTACAACACAAAGCAGGCAAATATTAAAGTCAGTAATAATCCAAGCACTCTATCTGAAAGATACCACTGGTACTCTCAAACTTGAAAATGTTCCTCACAAGCGACCAGGCTGGGAGGGGGCTTGCGCATGTCTCTGAAGATAATTTGCTCATGGGACTTACTGGCAAATCTTTGCCAGCATCATTTAAAGCTTGTCTCTCTAGTGTACAAGTTCAAATAGAAACTTGGCTCGTGAACATTGAGTACCTTGACAATTCTGGTCTATCACTGGGATCTTTGTCTTCATCCACTTGCTCTATCTCTCTTTTTGGTGTCCTCAACCAGAGCCATTCAGTCTTCAATCTACTACTGTGCGATTTTCTACAGCTATTACAGATGGCTGAAAAAAAAAACGCACGGAAAAGTGATTCCTGTATGCTTCATGACCAATAAATTAAATTGTACGCATTAATTAAATCTATCATATGATGAAAAATGGTTTCAAATTTCAAATGCGAGACATTTTCCTATATTCGAAAGAAGTAAGTCAAACTGTGAATCAAACTTTAGGAGCAATATTAACTCCAAATAGCTTTGTCTTATTATCTTACTGGCTAGATTGTTGCTTACTATTTATGGAATTTCAAATAATCAAATCTTGAAATACGTGTTCGTGTCCGTGTTTACATAATCTTCAAGTCTCTTTGAAAAAAGATGACGTTGGTAGTATTTCAATCAAGGCTGTAACACATCCACAAACTTCAAACTTACAAGGTGAAATGGCACACAGACGCAACCCTGTTATAGACCTCTTAGCTCATTACATTACATCGTTTAACATCCAAAGTAATCAAAATTTATATAATACTCACGTGACCCGATTGGAACAGAAATTCCGAAAACTTCAAAAACATCCCTAGCCAATCTCACATTGAACACACGTTCCCTTTCGTTGCCTCTCGTTTTCCCTTGTGCTCAGGATACTGACAAGACCTTTTTGTGCAGTTCCAGTAATTCCCCAGTCTCCTCCGATGCTTCGGGCACACAAAGATTTCTTTGACTTTATCTTCACAAAGGCCGAAGTGGCCAGCGCGAAACAGAATCAACTCACATTCAACCAAGTTTTCGTTGGAAAGATGAGAACGCTTCAAATGGGCAGAAACGTCGTCTCTGCATTCATGAAGAGGTGTTAAAGTACTCACCCCTTTAAAATCGCCACACCCACTTCTATCCTTGCCTTCAGCAAAGCAAACGGCCATTTTTGTGCCGAACACGTGAGCGATGAAATATCTTCTTCTAATTCAAAAGAGAAACGAGAAATCGGAAACAGATCTACGAATGCCGGACTGCAACTTCTAATTCGGATTTAAGACTCTCGATTCTCATCTTATTTTGTGAACTTCCCACCATTTTTAATTTCCACCAAACCTAAATTGTATTACCTTCATTTCTCAATTATTCCTTCCAAATAAAGGCTCTCCATCTCCTTATCCAACACTCGCTTTCACTTTCAGTGTCCAATTCCCTTTCCGATTTCCGTTGTCAATTTTCTTGTGCAGTTCCCATATCTCATCATCGTGTTCAATTCTCATCATTTATGATTAACTTTACCCTATCCCAGTTCCCTTTTTTTTCTTTTCCATCTCCCGTTTTCGACATCGTCCTTTTGTTTTTCACTCCATTTAATACAATTTTCCTTTCTCTTTTTCCACAAGTATTGAAAGAAGAAAATATCTCCCCACGAGAAAGGAATGCAGGAATCTAGTGCAAATTCAATCGAAAAGCAATCCCATTGACCTTGTTAACCTACAACCTAGCTTCAGCTTACTTCCTTGTAATAACGACCGGTTTTCTTTTTTTCTTCCCCCTTTTAGGTTACCAATGCGTTACATTCTCTCTTTTTTAACCTGTTCAATACCATTCCTTGAGACTTGCAGACTTAATATTGGTAAGATTTTTAATGTTGGAGCCTCGTTTTCCTACTAGACGATTCTCTTTTAATTTGTCCAGCCCCAGCCCTGCCACCTGCCCCAGCACATCCTCCCCCCACCCCACCACTAACAACAGCTAATCTTAGTCACACCCTCACGGAAACGAAGTGAGCCGATTTTTTATACCGTATAGTAGCTCACAAACGTTATGGACCTTAATGCGACGAAAAGTTTCAATGTTGAAAAAGAATGTAGCTTAAAATAGTTCCATTCATTTGTCTCTTGTATTTGGTGAACGCATTTTTCAGACATGGTGAGTGTCCGTTTGTTGTTGTTTCAAACTAGAGCTGAATATATTCTGTACGCATTCGTGTGGTCCTCCCAGAAGCTTCAAGCACAGAATATTTACATTTACCAAAGGGAGAATTGTCGACATTCTTTTCTTCTCCCAGCGATACCATACGTCTACAATTGAATTGCATGCACGAAATGTTGTAAGGAAAAGACTCCTGCCAAGAGTATTGTTTACGTTTTGAGTGTCACGCCAACTGAAGACAGGTCAAGTTGGTGCAATGATTTACAGTAACACTGCATTTATACTTACACACGATTATTAAAGGAGGCTATGCCCAACTTTTGTGGACGTCAGCAGCAAAATCTGATCCGTATAAGAAAAAACAAAGAGAAATACAAATGGACTTTGACACGAGTGTTGATAATGTTAATTTGTGTAAACACATAGATTTGGGTGCATTTCAAGCTGACGTTGCGTGGAAGTCGGGAAGATACCCATCGGTTTGAAGAAATAGGATGGTGAATTAAGGCACAAACTTCACTGTCGTATACTTTTTAACCTCGCTTTAGACCAAACTTTCGAAATTTTTTGGCTTTCATTTGGTTAATTATTTGTATGTGAACACAGGCAGGAGAGGAGGGTGTCTTCTGACCACGCTGGAAAACTTGACATTTCTGAAAAAGCTTTATATTTTGTCAGTAAACACAGTGAATGTATCTTGTAACTTTTATCAAAATAAAATTCGGTAAGCTTTAGTTTTGTACACGTAGCGCGCTGCTCAAAACTCCTGGAATTTACCCTTTTGATCGCCGTTGGCGATGGCGGGCGAACCCAAATTCAATTTCGTGTTGTGGCGACGCAAAAATAAATAATTATGAAATAATTATCTCACTTTTAAGACATGTGTATCAAACCCTTTTGACGGGCACAAAATGAAGGAAAACTATTTTTGGTTGCGAAAACCGGTGGACCGCTTTTAGCAGGACTGCCACTTAAATTGCTTAGTATTTCCACCAGGCGTCAGCCACTTTCCTTGCTGTTTTAAAACATTTTCGACAAAATTCATTAGCGATTTGAGGTCGTTTGTCCACAGTAGCTTGTCGCCATTAAGATGAGGATATTCCAATTCGTAAACCTCAGCGTTAAGTGAGAAAGAGAGAGTAAAACATGATCACCATCAGAGCTACAAATTGTCCATCTGGCCGCCATAACTCACGACGATCCAGTGGGATCAGGATATCTAGAGGCACTGAACCATCCTTCACTGTGTGCTTCCTGATTCGACCCCTCTTTGACACTGTATTGAAGGTTGCCGGATCTTTAAAGGCAGAGCTTGGAAGCCACATGTCATTCTCAGATGTGCATCCTTTTGTACTCCTCTGAGTGAAACTTCTTGTTGAAAGCATCTTCCACAATGGACGTTGTTGATGAGGTGCCCTTTTCTTTGGACTGCTGGTTGGCTTTGCTATTCATCATTTTTCACCATTTCAATTTCACAGAGCACTTTATGAAGGGGAATCCATTTAGTAAATAAAATTCTGTAGGGGACATAAAATTTATCACCGCTGACTTCTGTATATGGTCGACCTCTTATTGATCCCTTGGCTTTTGAACTTGCACTTAACTGTTCTTTTCCTTCTTCTGACTGTATTGAAAGAATGTGAAAAAAACTCCACCTTGTCGTTGTTCCTGATAGCGATGTCTCAGAACCTGATCACATCATGACTATCATCTATCTGTTTCTTAGCTTGGATAATTGATTCCCCACTCAATGTCTCCTTGATCCTTCCTCTTTTCCTCCCTAGGAAACAGCAGCTTGAGAACTCTCCTAGGATGTGTGCATTCTTTCCATCTTTCTCAATATACCATTTGATGCTGGGTGGGACACTTTCAGTAAGGTTTTCACCTTCCCTATCACTATCACTATTTTCAACATTGTCATCAGGCATGTGCATGCTATCATCTTCCTCGTTGCCTGTCATATCTTTATTTGAATTTTCCCGGATGTCAGTGGCATTGTTGTACTCAATGTCTCTCATGACTGCTTCTGAATCTGCACTTGAGGATAGCGACACACAAAGTTTGTTGTATTCTGAAGGTGGAGGGCCAGTTTTTACCAACTTAATGGCTGCTGGCTTTTGAAAAAAATATGGACAATCCCATGCCTAGTTGGACTCTTAAGAGATTTGAAAACTCCTCAGGAAGAAACTTTCTCACACGTTTTTCTTCCTGTTTTACACCCTTCTTGTGCATCTACTACTGTCTTGTAAGGAACTCTTGGTAAGTAGTAGGGTAGTGAAAACTTGTTGAGGTTGTAGAGTTTTGAGTGCGTAAAAGGGAGGTCTTTCGATTCCTAGTTGATGATATCCTGACTCCTTCAAAGGTAGACAATTCATTTAAGGCTTCTGTTATAAACTGTACGTCCTTGGAACGATGCAACATGTCAGAAAATGTTGGTGATGTATCCAGGGATTGAATGTTGATAGTTTTCCCTTGTAACTGACCAATGACGTTTTCAGTGGAGATGGTACCAGAACGGCGAGGTGAACACAATGATGGACCATATTCTTTAAAGTGTAGAAACAGTGCAGTGATGCAGCAGACAAAATCAATTCAGCTGTTGTGTATGCTTCATAAGTCAGGAAATGTCCTCTTCTTTCCTTTATTTTTGATGAGTTGGAAAGGGCAATTTTTTAACTCAAGGTATCTGCGCCACAAACAAAAAATCGAAGTTCCTACCGCTGATTGAATGTCATCTGGTGTGCCAAAGTCTATTTTATAAAAGGGTTCTGTTAGATGATTGACTGCAATGATGCAAGCATACCAGTGACTTTCAGAGAAAATACTCTGTTGGTAGTGTCTGATTGCTGGTCAGATAAGTTAATCAGAACCAGGTCCTGAGCTGAAAAGGGTACAGTTTCTTCTTGTTTAGGGCAGGTGATTAATGGTGGCAACCATGGCCCCAGTGCAAGCTTTGTACATAGTCAGCTCATAGGTTTCATATTTCAGATTTTGTAGTAGTGTCTTTCTTAAGTGGTCACAATCTGAGTAACCAATTCTTGGGTTATGGAGCAACAAATTTATCATCTGGAATACTGAGGGCTAAGTGCATGATATCATCAGCCACAGTTGCTGGAGTTGGTGTCATCAATGTAACCATAGCAGAAAGGGAAAATCCTGCAGAGTCTGTGGAATGCCCAGCCAAATTCAGAGATTTTTTCCTAGTGGCACAATCCTGGCGCACTTTTTCTTAAATCTTTAATAGGTGACGACCACGGTAGGCTTTATTAGGAGAAGGCCACATCATATAAACAAGAGGATGGTGCTGTGCACAACTAAGAGAGCTGAAATTGTGTATCGATACCTTTGAGGCTAAGGCATTCCATCTATCACACTTGTTACCAGTCTCCTCAGAGCAGAAAAGTTGTCTTTGTCAGCTGAAAAGACATGGTTCACCTCAGATTGAGAGCATAAAGTGTTAAAGGGTCCACCGACCTATCTTTTGCGCATGGCCAAGGAAGTGAAATTTCACTTCTGGTCAATATGCAAACCACGTGGCATCAGCAATGTATACTACCCACAAGGCAAACAAAAATGCTCTGGCGATAAGAAATAGAGAAATATTTAGAGTTCGTCTAATCCAAAGCTTTAAACAGCCACATTCTTTCACAATATGATGCAAGTCTGGATTTAAGATGGTTCCTTAATTAATGACTAGTTTATTTCATATCTCGACAATCGACAACAGCAAGTACTTTCAATGGTTTGCTCTCGTCCACCGAACACATCTAATCAGGGGTTCCTCAAGGCTCGGCCCTGGGGCCCCCTAATTATTTTGTGTACAAAACAAAGAAACAAATAATAAATCCAATACTGCAATGCTGAACACAAAGGAATACAAGGGAAAAACTATATGTTTAAATATTCGCATAATCAAATGAAACAGGAAAAGAATCATCATAGCGTGGCAGGGACTTTCCCATTATTTTTCAACCAATCACAACATTCTTTTTTTTTTTGCCTAAATTGTTTCTCAAATGAATTTTATTTTCAAATTGGTTCTATTTTGGAAGTGACTTTGGAAGATAGAAGCAGTGTGATTATTACTAATTGATTAACAACTGAATCACAAGAATAGTTTACTAGTAAACTTTATGGGTAAACTTTATGAGTAAATT
>NC_090889.1:49054337-49059337 GCF_036669925.1 Montipora capricornis
TGCTCCACCTTGACTTTTTTTTTACTAAGGCATTCACCAGCTCGTGGGCATGATCTAACGCTATGGAGGAGAAGGCTCTGTTGGTCTTGTGTACGACAAATGCACCATCGCTGAAATGCTTGTACACATCTGGGTGCTTAGAGGAGAGAACCTGCATATCCCAATAATGCACAGCCAGCCACCTAGCATAGTTTGTGTGGTCCATCACATACAGCCAAGGTAGAATCTGTCGGATTGCATCAACATAGAGTGCAAAGTTGGCTTCTTTGAAGGCCCTCACAAGGCGTAGACAGGTGAGCTCTAAATGACCAGTCCCCAGAACAGAAAATGTGGTGACTTCCTTTCCATTGTGTTTTCCCAGTCTTCAAATGTTAGGCTCTGCTCAGCCTCCTCAAGTTTATCCTTGTATGAATGTACGCTTTCTTCTTCAGAATATGAAGACTTGCCGCTGTCACGTGATGCGCGCGTCGTGTGCGTGTCACATGGCTTGCAGTTAGAAACGATTCTGCAATCCCTTGAGTTGCGACCCCCACACTATATATGATCTCTGACCATCCGCAACCAGTGAGCCACTTTCGTAGCATTTTTAATGAAGCCATCTCGATATAGAGTTCTCCCATTATGGTCAAGAACTTGTCTTCAACAAATTCAGGAAGCGACCACTGGATCTGCTTTGCCAAGGCATATAATGGTTGGTCTAGGTCGATAACTGGTGTTTGCAAGGGGTTAAGAAGCTGCACAGCCGCTTTAATGACTTTCATGCTATGTGCTATCATAGCCAATGAATGTGCATTCTCAGTAAACAAACAGAGCAACGTGACTATCGCAGGCTTATAGATGGAGAGTGGAGTTTTCTAGGCTCTGTAAGCTGCCCACGAAACAAAATCCTTCGCATCAACTTCTTCCTTGTTATATAACTCTTGTTCACGTGATAGCCAGTCCTTTTCATCGTCCTCATCATTGCAAGTAGAATCAGAAGATTCAAGTGACTGTTGACCTAGAGCAGGAGCTTTCAGTTCTTTATTGGGAAGCGCCATTGGTGCCTCTAATACTCTTTCCTTTAGACGGGTAGCATTGGTTTCTCCACTCTCAGCTCCTACCTCCTTGAGTTTACATTGACAAACTTTCACTAACTCAGAGAGTGTCAGCACTCCTGGCGCTTCCTGTTCCAGACATTCCTCAATGTAACCTATAAGCTCTGCAAACGCTAACCCTTCAAGGTCAACTGGTGAGCTGTCGATAGCATCGGAGCATTGTTTCTTTTCTAAAAAAGCTGCATGATACTTTGCTTCGGCTGCTATGAGGTCGCCAGTTGAAAGTTTAGCAAAGAGTTTACTGTCATTCAAAAGAATGGCACATTTTCTGACTTTCTTGTCCAATTCTAGGGTAGAAGCATAACGTAGGTTGCTTGCGAAATCATTTCTGAGTGGTACATTGTATACTAAATAGATTCCCTTGCTATCGGCAAAGATAAACGGGATGATTTTAATCACTTGGGCACAATGGCAAACAGACACGAAATCCCTTGTCCTCGTGCAGTATTAATTTATTAATGAAACAAATAGCAAAGTGAATCATAAAGTAAAAAGATTAACAGCTGGAAAATAGACTTTTTAAGTGGCCACATTAAAAAAGAAATAAAACAATTTTCACTTTTTTGGTTTATCTGTGGGCTAAAAACCAGTTCTTCACCAATTGTAATGCACAAAACATTGAATAATCGTCTAAACAAAATTTCACGACAGGGCCCCCAAGCCTGATAATTAAAAACGTTATAACTGGTCATGTGACTGCATTAAAAGCTTGAAGTTTATCCAAATGTACTACAAATTATCAGTTTTGTCATAAGTGATAGTTATTTTCCTGAAACTCTTTCATTTAAGGCATTTTTCATTTTTAGCCTCGTTTCCATGCTAGCAAAATTGGGGCATGCGCAGATCTAGACTCCAGAGCTTAATTTGGCTTGGCCCTACATCAGAAAATATTTCCCTTAGGGCCCTTAACCATCTGTGAAAGTTTCATGCTTGTATCACCAATTTGAACAATTCCAGCTTTTTTTGGTCGATAACAGCTGGACTAAGCTAGCCATATGAAACCAGGAGTTGTTTTGCTGTTGATATATGCTTAAATAAATCCATTTATCGTTCTGCAGGTGCTTGCTCAATACGGTGAAAGGAAAAAAATAATATCGATCATGTCATTCAAAGACTTGAAGACAAAAGCGAGTGAGTTGTTCGAGGTTGGTCCCTCAACCTTAATTCAAAGATTCGACAAAGATTTTGAAGAATTCGTCGATGTCGAACAATACTCTGAAATCCATAGTCCACGAGAAGCAGCAAAACGCTATTGCCAACAAATCATGTGAAAGCCCTGATGTCCAGGTAAGAGTTTGTTTACATTTTATATCAGTTAATTTATATTAGGATGTCAACTCTGGTTGGGTTCAACCTCATTCACAGGCCATCTATCTAGAGCTAATAAATTTAAATGATTCTAAACCAACTTGAGGTCTAACTATACAGACCATCCTGCCTGTAGCCTTGTAGTCTATCATAGCACAATCAGCTTTGAGGTCTATTTAACTGTCAATCATGTCAAACATCCTGTTTGGTAATATTAAAGTGTATTCTCTACAAAAACCATTAACAAATTGTGAAGAAAAAAAAAAAGTCGTATTTAGATACACCGAAACACCCTGATAAAGGCCACTGAATGTGACCAAAATATTGGTGTAACTAAATAAGATTGTCTTTTTCCTAATTTGTTAATGGTTTTTGGAAGACAATTTTTATGGAGATGCTTGTTATGAGTGCTGTAATCTAAAAAATTATCCAGACTCCCCTCATAAAATGAGGATTGATTATCTCCCAACCACACATTTAAAAAGAACTGGCATCATCACCTTTGTTCTTAAAAGTGGCTGATGTATACAAAATGTATACCTATTGGTGTACCTTTAATGTACATGAGATTTTGGTGGGAAAGGATATTGATTTAGTAACAAGGTTAAAAAGTACAGTAGACACAACAACTAAACATTTCTTTGGAAAAAGCAACATTCTAAACAAAACTGTAAGCTTCATGAGTCCATGCACCCAACACGTCCATGCTAGAACATCAAATTCTCAATAGAAATATAAGTTACTTGATTTGCTCAATAATAAAATTGAAGATAAGAGTGTCATGTTTGATTCTGTGCTATTTACCGTACCATAGAAACAACAAAATACAACAGCAATATGGAGAAATATGCAGTGTACCGCGGTAACCAGCACTGTCTTTATTACAGACTGAAAAATAGGCAAACACAACACTCCCCGGGGTTGGATACCCCAGCTTAAGCAATACAAGGGAAGCCAAGCACATATCCGCCGCAGCGGACACTCGGAGGCCAGAAAAAACCTCACCAAGATTGGTACTGGAAATCTGAGTAGGGTCCAAAGTAGGCTACGGCTGCCTGGCCCTCCTACTGGACCCCTAAAAACGAACTAAATGCTCATAGACCGAGTAATCTTGATAAGCTGTTCTGGCACAGCTTCAAGATAACGAAACTTAGACTTCGGATTCTTCCAACCAACATGCTTGTCCTTCATTAAGGAATCGAGGGACGTGAAACCCGGATCGTTAGCCCCACCAATCCTAATACTATGCGTACCACACAAACTTGCGTCCGAAACAAAGAGCGAAATGTATGACTTAAAACTACAATCATAGACAAAAGTAGTTGGGAAGGTTATGTAAATGAACCACACCAGAGCTGTATTTCAACCTGCTTCTGTTAAAGCTCAAAAGAAATAGTTTCACTTTGTCTTACGTAGCCCCCCTCCCCCCTATTCAATGTTGGAAGGAAACTCAACAATTTCCCACTGAAACCATTCAGTTTTGCACAACATCGAAGGAGGGGGGAGGGAAGAGAAGCAATGAAGACTTCAAAAGTGCTAACCTTTCCAACAGTTTTGTCTAGGATTGTATGAGAGTAGGAAATCTGCTTTGAACGCTTATAACTCTCGTAGTATTTGACATGTGGCTTCCATTTCTTATTCTGCTCATGTTCGTACTTTCCAATGCATAAATAAAATCTCACAATACTGAAATTTCGTTAAAATCATCGTTTTATGATTTGGATTTCAGACTTGCGTGACGCTTCATAACGTTACTCGGAAATCCGTTCTGTTGGGAAAATATTTACTAAGAATGCCATAAAAGTACATTTTTGTTGTTTGATGTTTCATATTCGTTAAAAGAAAGCTTTCTTATTTTGAGGACGTTGGAAGAATGCCAAAAACTGTTCTATTTCAATCGATTTAGCAAGAATTTAAGTGCGAGCAGTGCGAGAGCACTTACATTACTCACAACATCACTCCCAACGTTACTTCATTTTCGAAGCCTAAAATAATGCCTTTACAGCACAGCTACCGATAAAATATTGAAACTGGAGTATAAAGAGTTTCAAAGGAAATAGTAGTAAAACTTTTCATGGTCATTTCAGCTTTATTTTTGGTAAATTGCAACATTACTCCATAAAGAGAGCTTAAATTGAAATAACGTATCTAATTAACCTGTGTGTATACATGGTTTCAATGGAGTAATGTTGAAAATAAGTAGATACAATAGCTTTTGTCCATAATGAGAAACACATTGTACGTATCCCAGTATGCTTTACATATAACCACGTTATTGTTGCAAAATATCACATTCATTGGGCATGTATTTCGCATTTTCTTATGGAGTAATGTAATGGAGTAATGTTCACATACATGTTTACTGTTGCCAAAATAGGTCAATGATTGACAGGCCATCCTACTCACGCTACTGGTGCAAAAGAAGTAGTCACTGTTTATTTAGTTATTTAATGTGACTCTGTTTGAAATTAAAAGGCGCTGCTTTCAACTTGGCAAAGTGCAACTGACATTGTAAGAGTTTAGTCCGTTAACTCGTTTGACCTTTCAAGACCAGCTTTTTGGCTTTAATTAACTATCATTTAGTCTCCTCCCCTTTCT
>NC_090889.1:49069337-49071837 GCF_036669925.1 Montipora capricornis
CTAACAAAAACAAAAATCAAAAATTGAAATCAAATTTCAATTTTGCTTTTTGTTCAATTGATTTTCGATTATCAACTGGAAAAAAACAAATGACATTAGAATCAATTTTCTAGTTTTGTTTGTTAAGGCAAATTAAAGTTTTGTTATCGACGAACTATTTTCATTTATTTTGGGACATAAAAATGGAAAATAGTATTATATAAAGCATTGTTTAAAATGTGAATCTTAAAGGTAAGAATATTTTTATTTGAGTTTTTATTTTTTGTTTCCAAATAAAATGACACAAATCGATAAATACAAAATTGAAAAGCCAAATGCCATTTTTGATTTCAATTGAAAATCGAATGGACGAATGACACACGGACCGACACCAATGCAACATGACTTCCTAATATATGTAATGAAAGTTGCAAACTTGCCTTATTTTTAACCAACTTGAGCTCTAACTATACAGACCATCCTGCCTGTAGCCTTGTAGTCTATCATAGCACAATCAGCTTTGAGGTCTATTTAACTGTCAATCATGTCAAACATCCTGTTTGGTAATATTAAAGTGTATTCTCTACAAAAACCATTAACAAATTGTGAAGAAAAAAAAAAACAGTCGTATTTAGATACACCGATACACCCTGATGAAGCCCACTGAATGTGACCAAAATATTGGTGTAACTAAATAAGATTGTCTTTTTCCTAATTTGTTAATGGTTTTTGGCAGACAATTTTTATGGAGATGCTTGTTATGAATGCTGTAATCTAAAAATTATCCAGACTCCCCTCATAAAATGAGGATTGATTATCTCCCATTTAAAAAGAACTGGCATCATCACCTTTGTTCTTAAAAGTGGCTGATGTATACAAAATGTATACCTATTGGTGTAACTTTAATGTACATGAGATTTTGGTGGGAAAGGATATTGATTTAGTAACAAGGTTAAAAGTACAGTAGACACAACAACTAAACATTTCTTTGGAAAAAGCAACATTCTAAACAAAACTGTAAGCTTCATGAGTCCATGCACCCAACACGTCCATGCTAGGACATCAAATTCTGAATAGAAATACAAGTTACTTGATTTGCTCAATAATAAAATTGAAGATAAGAGTGTCATGTTTGATTCTGTGCTATTTACCGTACCATAGAAACAACAAAATACAACAGCAATATGGAGAAATATGCAGTGTGCCGCGGTAACCAGCACTGTCTTTATTACAGAGTGAAAAATAGGCAAACACAACACTCCCCGGGGGTTGGATACCCCAGCTCATGCAATACAAGGCAAACCGAGCACTTATCCGCTGCAGTGGACACTCGGAGGCCAGAAAAAACCTCACAGATTGGCACAGGAAATCTGGGTAGGAACCAAAGTAGGCTACGGCTGCCTGGCCCTCCTACTGGACCCCTAAAAACGAACTAAATGCTCATAGACCGAGTAATCTCAATAAGCTATTCTGGCACAGCTTCAAGATAACGAAACTTAGACTTTGGATTCCTCCAACCAACATGCTTGTCCTTCATTGAGGAATCGAGGGACGTGAAACCCGGATTGTTAGCCCCGCCAATCCTAATACTATGCGTACCACACAAACTTGCGTCCGAAACAAAGGGCGAAATGTATGACTTAAAACTACAATCATAGACAAAAGTAGTTGGGAAGGTTATGTAAATGAACCACACCAGAGCTGTATTTCAACCTGCTTCTGTTAAAGCTCAAAAGAAATAGTTTCAGTTTCTCTTACATAGCCCCCCTCCCCCCTATTCAATGTTGGAAAGTAACTCAACAATTTCCCACTGAAACCATTCAGTTTTGCACAACATTGAAGGAGGGGGGAGGGGAGGGAAGCAATGAAGACTTCAAAAGTGCTAACCTTTCCAACAGTTTTTTCTAGGATTGTATGAGATTAGGAAATCTGCTTTGAACGCTTACATGTATAACTCTCATAGTATTTGACATGTGGCTTCCATTTCTTATTCTGGACATGTTCTTATAACGTACTTTCCAATGCATAAATTTCGTTAAAATCATCGTTTTATGATTTGGATTTCAGACTTGCGTGATGCTTCATAACGTTACTCCGAAATCCGTTCTGTTGGGAAAATATTTACTAAGAATGCCATAAAAGTACATGTTTGTTGTTTGATGTTTCATATTCGTTAAAAGAAAGCTTTCTTATTTTGAGGACGTTGGAAGAATGCCAAAAACTGTTTTATTTCAATCGATTTAGCAAGAATTAGTGCGAGCAGTGCAAGAGCACTTACATTACTCACAACATCACTCCCAACATTACTCCATTTTCGAAGCCTAAAATAATGCCTTTACAGCACAGCTACCGATAAAATATTGAAACTGGAGTATAAAGGGTTTCAAAGGAAATAGTAGTAAAACTTTTCATGGTCATTTCAGCTTTATTTTTGGTAAATTGCAACATTACTCCATAAAGAGAGCTTAAATTGAAATAACGTATCTAATTAACCTGTGTGTATACATGGTTTCAATGGAGT
>NC_090889.1:49079337-49089337 GCF_036669925.1 Montipora capricornis
GGAAGTGGTAAGAAAGGAAAAAAGTTGTTCATGTTTTCAATTTATTGATATAATATTTTTAAGTATAAATCTACTAGCATCCTATTGCAAATGCTGCTCTCCGATTGGCTACGCTACCCACTATCTATTCGATGATAGATAGTGAGTAGCGAAATGGCGCCCTTTTTCTTGCGTTTGTGAAGTGTTTTCAGTCGCTCTGAAGCAGATTTAAGTAATTTTGTTGCTTATTTCGACTAGTAGATTTATACTAAAACAATAAGATTATTGGCTCTCAATTTCTGTCACTTGATATTTGAATCGGGCTTCGCCCTTATCGACTATCAAGCGATAGAAATCTCGAGTTCGTAATCTATTATTATTGTTGAATAGATATGTAATACTGACGTCACTTTATAATCAAACTACTCTTATTAAGATTAGTTGTGAGGCTGACGTGATGCCTCTAAACTTTACTTAAAAAACAATAGACAGATTCTTTGGTAATATAGATGCACTGAATACACAAAGTACCATGAAAATAATAATGCAGACGTGTGACACCCTGAGGTCAAAGTAGATTTGAAACTATTTTTATTAATAGTTTAAAGCCACTGGAACTAATGACAATGTCAGAGGTTATTGTGGACACACACTTGACATTTAGCTCTTTTTTCATTTTGTAAACCAGGAGGGCGACTTCACTAATTATGGTATTGACTGGAGTGGTCCTTTGCCAGAAGTGGATGAAGCTGATTCTACTAATGCTGTAGTTGTGCCACGAATATCATGCCCTCTAAGTGATGATGATCTTCTTGAACTTAAAGCAGAGCACAGTTCTCTTGGCCAGAGTGATGCATTTGGCATTGATATTTACATAAGAGTTGTTGAGTACATTTCTGAAAAGTTGGGCTGTAGCACAGGATTCATGTAATACTTGATGGTTACATTTTGCGACTAAAGCATTATACATCAATATCGGTATAATACTACAAGGCTTACTGCAATGATGTTCCCTTTGAACCTGAAAGTGTGTAAATGATTATTTTACCAAGAATAAACAGTTAGGACACCTTGATATTTGACCCACAAGGCGACAAAACAAATTGTGCTAGTTTCTTTGTTTTCTCGAGCTGCAGTCCAAACATGTATCTGCACTGCACGCCATAAAATGTATTTTTAACAATGAGTTAATGCCAGTGAGTGAAAACAGGCAAGGTTTCTCCTTTGTGACATGTCCTGGTAGCTTCACATTGTTGAATTTAATCGGTATAGATAACAAAAGGAATGACGTCTATGCTTTCAGGAAATCTAACTCTTTATTACAGCAGAAAGAACAGTTTACTGATTATTGCTGTACACATTGCGATTAAAAAATACTTGACCAAACCAAACATCCTAAAACTAACTTGAAATCTCAGTGTATGCTGTGATGTTGAATCACATATGACAGTAATGCAAAGTACAGTACAGCCTCCAACGATACAATTCTAAACATGTTCACTGCACGACTTAGCTTGGTTGCACAATGTGCATAACTTAATATATGTCAGGTCTGACCAGTATTTCTTACATTTGGAACAAACCTTGGAAATCAAGCCTGTATGTTGCCTTTAGTCTGTGGGAAGTTTACCTTTGGCTATATGTCAACTATACATGTTCCACTTATAGTCCACAAATACTTATAGCAATTAGGAATTGTACTTAAGATTCTTAATAGTGCTTCCTTGTTCAAACTGACATATTAGTTACTTTTTTTCTGTATGTTTTTAAAATACTGATCAAGTGTAACATACTAAGGGGACTTCAGCCTGCAGACGAAATTTTCTTAAAATATAATTTCCAGGTAAAATAATAGTAGAATGAGAGTATCCTCCAAATTTTAACACATCCTTTCTTATTATTCTTAATCTATATAGTTTCCCTGAATGTCAGAGGATGCTTGACAGTTTATAAAAGTACATGTTGGTAAATGTACATAAAAACATTGTACTAAAACTCAACATTTGCAAACAATAACACATTCAATCAATACCATATACTCCAAAAACCAAAATTACATCTGTCATTTTAGTAATAGTAATTTAAACTGTTCACAATACAAATTATCATTGGATGGTGTGCAACGTCTTAACCAGGTTCCCATAAGAGGCTGTCAAAGTAGCTTGCTCAACATTTTGATACAAAACCTTATTAACAAAACCATTTAGTTGATGTGTGTAAATTTTATCCATATCACTTAAAACACTGTTATACTGCACATTGACTGGTTTGTTACTTAGTGATAAAGGACTTGAAAAATAATTAACGTTAAAAATCTGTAATTAGTTTTCAATTAAACCAGTCTTTTGAAATAAGCAGGAACACTACTAAGCAGATTCCAAGCTGCAACTGAGAATCCTTTTACTAGGTAAACCGTTGGGCTTGGTTTAAGTAAAAAAATAACTAAACAGCCGTCTACTACTTTTCAAAGTAGTGGATTAGGCAGGATAACACAACAGCAGTCCTATAAAACATGAACACCAGCTGGTTGTTTGTCGGTACTTAAAATACTCATTCACTTGGTTATCAGCTTAACACCCCAACTAGTAGGAGCATGTACTTCTTCAAAATAAAGTACATCGTAGATTTAGCACTAGCTTTGTTTCCATTACTTACCCAACATTAAACTAGTTATTGACCTTTAATTATAGTGTACTGTTTACACGATCTGGTCTAGAAAGTATTTTAAAACATGCTAAAACCTGTGCCTTCAAACTTCAAAGCCTTGTCCATGGCCTCATTAAATGCACTCTTTGAAGAGTGAACAGTTGGCAGTCTTAGATAACCAAAACAAGCTTGGGCTGTGGGAAACTGATGATCATCATCATCAGGTAAAAAATAAATTGTGATCTTTGGAAGACTTTGACCAGGGGGGGGAGGGGAACTTGGAACCCGGTGGAAAAGTGAAGTAGGGCCTTCAGCCTGCATCCTCCCTGGTAGAACTCAGATTTAGGATTCTCACCTATGTAGGTGTTAAACCATCCATAAGCCTGAGATTGAACAAAATCGTCTGTATCCGTAGCTCGATTAAGGCACTCCTCAAACTGTTCGGG
This sequence comes from Montipora capricornis, assembly GCF_036669925.1. Lineage (NCBI taxonomy): Eukaryota > Metazoa > Cnidaria > Anthozoa > Scleractinia > Acroporidae > Montipora > Montipora capricornis. Next base: position 49,082,409 of record NC_090889.1, read on the forward strand.
GCCAAAGGAAGAGTCACTGTGGCACAACAAGCTTGAGCACACCTCTGGATTTTGTCTCAGAATGGTCTGCAGGCCCAACATGTCAAGCCCAGTTCCAAATTCATCAACTTCCCTCTTCCGGCTCCACACAACTTCATGTTCCACCATATGTGCTACGAGGGTGGCTAAAATAAATAAATTAAAAATACACAATAATTATTAATCAGCCATCATAGAAAGGTGTGTAAGCTACAGGAAGGCGATACTTTTATAAGTCCCTGTGCAAAGACTTGTAAGTAACCAATACATCATCTAAATAAAAAATTGAATTTTAACAAGCTGTTTTATTATATTTTTACATAAAAATTACTGAAAATGACTTTTATCTTGCCTTTGTTTCTTAGAGAAATGAGAACTTCATTTGGCCAATGGGATGCCGAGATGATAATCCATGCAGTGTCGTCAACTAAGCAATTTGATAGGTCATCTGCAGTTTCACAGTTGTCAATCTCCTTTATAAGATTGATCACAGGTTGTGTGGCTGCTGTCATTGGAATGTCATTGTTATCAAGATGGAGCACCAGATCTTCACGATTTCCAGCCAGATACTTATACAATGCTGGGCAAAGGCAGGGAAAGCAAGGGCCACTTTGAAGCGCAGAGTGAGCTACTATCATCCCTGCAATCCTGAACAACGATGACTTGGTGCTGTCCTTACAGGGAGTACTCTCTCTTCCTGACCCTGAAAGAGCCGTTTTTTAACCTGATCAAGGGCAAGCTGGAAAAATTCAGCAGAAAGAGCACCAGCATCTACACCATCTTCTCCATCGAAGGTCACTACAAGCTTCTTCTTAAGTCTCTGTTTGTCATCTAGAGCCTTCTTGTAGAAAGCCAAGATGTTACACCAGATGTTTTCACGTTCAACAGTAAGATTAAGTTCTTCTTGTGTTTGTAGTTGTGTTTTGTACCGTGTTAACACTTCCTCAAGTGTTTGGGTAGACTGTTCACCACCCTGACTAACAAGCTCATCGATTGCGTCATCCATTGTGACACTTCTGTTAGCAACTTGTGAGAGCTTATCATCTGAAACATCAGGAAATATTTCCTTTAAATCTTCTAGCTTAACATTTAAATGTGAAGTATTGGATGGCTGATTTGTAGATGAAGAACACAGATCACGAGAGCTGATCCCAACCCTTCCAAGGTTACTCTGCAGATTACTGGCAGAGAGGCCACACTGCCCTGAACGTATGAGGCAATACCAGAACTGGTTCCAGGTCTGTCAAAGTCATTGTCAAAAATCTGCCCTGACACTGTTTGCCCTGTTTGCACACCAGACCTTGTTCCAGGTGGTGCTGAGTTGGTCCCAACACCCTGCTGCAAAGCACTCGCCAGTGGTTGTGAAAACAGGTCATCATCATCAGCACTGTAGTCCGGGGCCATGTGTAATCCCGTGGGCATTTCATGAACATTTTAATTTCTTTGAAGAAATCTATACTTTAAGAGGTGTTGAATCGTAAAAAAGTTGTCTGCAATTTTTTCAAAGTCATTTAAGATTAATTTATGCAAATTAGATTTTTGACCCGCAAAACACCGGGTACTCGAGTCGGGATTTGTAATAAATGTCCCAAAATGCTTCCATAAGGCACAAAACTGTGCATGCGTTCGCTTTTAAGTCTGTTCTATCATGTAAAGCCTCTGCAATCCCTTTTCCACAGTTTTAGAATTATGACAAAAGTCGAGTGTCATTGCTGTACAAATGTTAATGTTCCGTTAAGGAATGCTTAATTACAAAGCATAAATGATTTAGCATTAAGCAAAACATTTCCTTGTCCAATAGAACTTAATTATCATGGTCTGAGTTCCAACCTAGCAGATGGGCCTATATATGAAGGTCCTCGTCGTCACTAACATCCCCTGTTATATGCTCAACTTTATCAGTGTTACCGCTCCTGTTCGTACATTTCACTTAGCATGAACCACACATATCAGTGCATTTTAGGTTGTGCTTCCTGCACGTACAGCTCATTGTGATGCAGATTCCTTTGCATCCACACTTAACCGTAATATCGGGCTAGGAATGCTGGGATTTGCGTTGTCGCAAGACTTCCAAACCAATGCAACGAGATTAGCACGTCTTGTCATCTGGTGTAGAGCCGCTTTAGTAGGGGGCAGCTGTTCATCTACGTGTAGTTTCTTGCTAAAGAACAACCATTGGACCTCTCCTATGGTTCTTAGCTGTGTCGATGGGATGTACAACTGGCAGACAAAGCGCTCTAGCGTCATGTATATATCATCTGGGATGGTGTCAGTGGTTCCCAGGCTGGAAAAGGCATCGAGTACTGATCGTTCGGCTTTCTTTAGTGTATTCCAAAAAGACACTTTGCTTTTTCCACTGATAGTGCCTGTCTGATCACATCCTGAAAAAGCGTGAAAGCCAGGTAAAGCCTTCACAAGTTCTTCTCCTACCGCCTCGTAGAGTGGGCCTAGTGGAATACTTCATCGTTTTCCTCCTGTTCCAACAACTGTAGTGTCTGGACAAAGTCTCTTGTAAATCCAGAGCGTCAGAACGAGTACGTCTGTATCTGGACTCTGAATGGTTATGGACGTTGCTCCTCTCTGTGTGGCGTCTAGAGCATGTAGGAGCATACGAGTGTCTGCTTCCTCCTGTTCACTCCTTAAATGCTGAATCGGTAGGCTATTAGAAGCCATACAGTCACCTTTAGAGGTTACTACATACGTCGTCTGCGAGTCTTTCTTGCACTCGATAAGTTGTGCTGCAAGGAAGATAGCCAATGTCTCCTTATTCTGGCTGCAGCTCAAAAGATCCTTCATCGTGATCTTGTCTATAACAGCATCCACAGTAATCTTGTATACCACTGCTCTGCTTGTGCCCGTTCGTTTCTGGCGCGTTCCTTCTTTTAAGGAGTTTGGGATATCGTAGCGGTCAAATACAACATGCACCTCGGTGGCACCTTCAGACTTAGAATCAATGACTTCTGTGAAATGGCTTGCTAGGTCACGCCCATTTCGTATCCACGGTGGCTTTCCCATTGCCTGAACGACGGCCATGGCATCAATAATGACCACTTGCCTACTGGAGGGATCTGCAGAGTGAGGTTGTACTGTAGACGTTTGTGGTTGCTGTTGGGCCGGTAAAAGGCTTTCTAGGATGTTCATCAGCTTCCTCTTGGCAGCGCAGTGTCGCAAACTGCCATCAGAGAAGAAGAGTGCCCTTGGATACTGGGCTAACTCAAAGGTACTGATGGTTTCCTTTATGTCAAGATCAGGCCTTGAGAGAATGACGACTAAGAAGCGTGCGAAGAGAGCTCTATCATCCTTTAAGGGTGCGACGCCACAAGTTGTCTTGTTTTTGTTTTTTTGCCAAGCAGACTTCCATGACTTCAGATTTGCCTTTTTCATGGGGCTCCAAACACTTAACTTGGCCTCGACGATTCTCTCTTGAGCAAATGTCTCAAACAACGCTTGGCCGATCTTATCTCGTGTTAGGACTCCCTCCTTGATGTCATCTGGCATTACTGCTTTCGTGATGATGTTCACCAGATGACGTTCCTCTGTCGCGAAAGGGTCACTCACTTTGAGGACATCCTTCAGCTTCTGTACATTTTCATTATAGCGTTTTGTTATCGCATCGCTTAAATCGTGATGATGCGGTGATGAAGCTCTTTGTACCCCACCATATGCTCAGCTTGCGTCGCAAGTCGACTTAGTTCTGGCGCCACAAGGAACCATCTTGCCATGGCTGCTGGTTGCTGTGTTAGACCTTTCAGTCCTCCCCGAATCTTCATCAACTTGTTGACGTGTTCTATAGCGTGGTCCGGTCCAATTGCACAGAAAGGGATCTCATTTTTGTTTACACAAAAGTTTCCTTGCGTGAATTCATGGTGAATATCGGGATCATCGATCTTTAACCTGTGCATCTGCGCTAGATATAGTGGCACCATTCGCTCATAGTTCAGCCTGTCGTGAGCAAAGAAATACTTTGCCAAAGCCTTGAGAGATTCAAGGTGAAGGTTCCAGTCTCCCTCTCTTGATGCGCGTATGAACATCAGGATACACATCACAAACTTCATGTAGTCCCGGGCAAACTTGAATAATGGACACTGAAACTCCATGACCTCATCAAATCTCAATAGCCTCTCTTGAAGGTCGTCGGTTTCCATCGCCGTTGCAGGGTCATAGTGTTTAGTACCTAGCCCTCTGTATTGACCTTCCTTGCAGATGGTGTTCATTGCAACGGATGCTTGTATTACACTATCGTATACAGTATTGTGCTCGGCATTACTTTTAGCACTTTTGCTCTTAAAAAAAGCCTCCATATGCAAATCGCTCAAGGCAGAGTACGTTATACTGTGACCGGGGAGAGCTCGCTTCATATGATTTCCTTCAAGAATCTGTCGCGTTGTGGTTGAACCATACAGCCCCGCCTCTATCCATGCCTCGTCAAAGCCACTGCCATCGATTGATGCCCCAAGAGCGCGCAAAGAAGCCATTATCGTGTGCATCTCGCCAATTCGGAAAACCAGGTGGTCTAGGTCTGGGGCCTTGTGCATCTGGAGTTTCACAGCCTTCTCATATAGTTGGAGGTCAAACGTAATGACAGTCTTGTGGTTTTCTCCCATAACCACAGCCGTGATCTTCTGTGCCTGCATTAGTACTGTGAGCATCGTGCTCCACTCATGCGCCGGAGCCGCTAGAAGAGGCATCATGGAAACGGTGGTCAGCTGATGGGTCAAAGACAACACTTGAGAATTGTATGGAGCCCACGTGGGGATCTTGACTTGCTCCGACCGAGACCTGATGATTGAGTTGCCTACCGACCACGCCAAGTCATTTTGTTCCGCTTTCTTGGTGACATCACTAGATGGTGTAGTATCTAATGTGTAGCCGGAGCACTTTGGTTGCGCATTCTTAGGGATATAACACTGTAATATTTCTGTGTCAGGTATTGACTCTTGTGGAAGGGACTTGGTCCTCATAGTCGCATCAATTTCCAGTATAGTTTCAGGATCCTTAGTACGTTTTCGCTGGAACACAACCATCGCGGTTGCATGAAGTGTGTTCTTTCCGTCGGGGGTGTCTTCTGAGAAATCGGAATTGTCAACACTAAAAAAGATAAACTGGCCCTTACAGAGTTTTGGGGGAATGTAAAGTAGACCATATTTAACGTCGATAACTCGTAACAGTAATTCAACTGACAAACCTGAGGTCGATGGTGCGCTCATTTTACTCCCCCCTCTCCATCAGTGCTCCGTTTTACGGGTATTTAAAGCTACTTAACTACACGGAAAGGAAAGGAGTCGAAACAAGGATGCGAGATCCGGGAATCGAACTCAGGACCTCTTGCACCAAGGCCGCGCACTAACTGACTGTGCCATCCTTGCTCCTGCAATAAAGATGCTGTGCTCACTGGAGTTGCTCAGAACAGCCTGCGCAAGCTGAGTTTCTATGCGTAGAATCCTTGCATAATTAACTGAAACGCCCAACTCGTGTAGAACATCAATTACTGATTTACTTCTCATTTGCTGGTGAGCAAGGAGGCCCACCCCAACTTGCAATGGATACTCGTGCTGGTGACGAAATGTCTTCCCTTCTTCATCTAACTGAGGCACGTATCTGACTTGCCTATCAGTCCTGTTTTGGTACATAATCTGCTGCGCAAGGAGAACTGACTTTCTGTTGACATCTTCCGCTCGCTGCTCCGTTTTCAGTTCAGAAACCACGCCCAAAAGTATCCACTTTAGTAATGTAAAGAGCTTGGTAGGGACAATATCTTGCGCATCTATGTCGAGCGTACCTTTGAAGTGCCAAGTATTTGCCTCCTGGATTTCTCTGCGAATTATCTTTGAGCAGTCATAAAAGACTTCAAGCTCGCTATTAATGTGCGATGATTGTTTAACGACTTTCTCTATGGCGGCGATCTTAGCAGCAGATAGGCAAGAGCGATCGGACTCGTTTCGTCGATATGCACTTACGAACTCGATACCATCAACATTCTCTGCTAACAGCTGCCTCACAGATTTTCTACTCGGAAACCAGTAGCACAGATGATCTTGTAAGATATTCGTGTACACCTTTTGAGCGTCTTCCAGACTCAGTATCTTTCCTTTTTTTAGAAGCTCTTGGATGAGATGCAGGAATTCTATATCAGCAGCAACTTTGTTTTCTTGCTCAGAATCTTGGGCGTCAGCTCGCGTATCACGTGTTTCATCCAGCAGGCACGATGATAATGCACATCTTTCGGCAAAGCATCTTCTGGTTCTATTGTGCTGGTTAAATAAACTTTGTACAAGTCATTGTGGCAGTTTTTAACGAACTCTAAAAGTTGCTTTCTCCTGTTCTCAGTTTGTATTACATGAATGTCCTGCTTATCGTCGTGTGACTGGCAAAAGAAACATAACTTCCTATTGAAGGTAGCTGTGGATGAACGTAGGATCCGCTTTGAAGTTTGTTCTGTTAAACCATGGAAAACGACGGGTGTAGAAGAGCCTGTGTGCGAAGCAAAGGACGGCTCCAGGAGGACGTGAAAGGATTGAAGTATTTTGTGACGACGCTGCTTTCTCGAATCTCGCTTCAGCACGTTTCAGCATAGCAGAATTTACAAGTCGTTTCCTGCATCTTGCGTGGAAAGAAGCATTATTCTGTCTTAATTCTTCTGCCGATACCCCCTCCAGTAATCTACTGATGGTAGCAAACTCATTTTCACCGTACGCAGTTCTAAAATACGCGAAGTGCAAAACTCTTGCATAAGCTTCTTCGCTCACCCTCTGAACAAGTGAGTTCCTAGTTTCTTCCTGGCAAATAATGCATTTACCAAAGTCAGGCTTCTCCTCAACTCGCCTTTTTTTCGAAGGAATTTCCATGCTCGAAAAACACACTTCTGTTTTATATTTCTGGAATCATCTGTTGTCATTACAATGAAGAGTGTA
>NC_090889.1:49094337-49096837 GCF_036669925.1 Montipora capricornis
GATTTTTCCATAAGGTCGCAATAGTAGCAAGTATGATAAATACTGTAGGAAACAGACAACTTTTTGTAAAGACATGTTTTGGCATGCTTATGCCATCATCAGTTTAATGAGTTCCTAAGTGTCTACGGGTAGATGAAAAAATTATTACAACATGACGTAATACAAAAGTGGGTACTATTTACAAGGTGTAAACTAAAACGTGAGAAAAGTGTTGTAATGCTGCAAACTAACCTGTGATTGTGACAAGTTAACTGAACCTGTTATGAACTCTCTGAATTCTGTTGATTGGTACCTTCTACAAAAATCTTTCAAGAAAAATGTCGACAAGAACATCTCTAAAGTTATTTCAACTCATCGGAAGCAACTTAAAAGCCTATCTCCTCCTACCGTCCTTCAAGCAACGATCTAAAGAAACCCCGTATCCTACGAACTCTTAGGAACAATTCCAATATTATAATTCTCAAGTCTGATAAAGGCAATGGAGTAGTTATTTTAGATCGCAACATTTATTTAGATTCTTGTTTTGATATACTCAATGACAAATGTAAATTCAAAGTATTAGACAAAGATCCCACTTTATTAAGAGAAGGCAGACTTAAACGTTTCATTAGTCTACTTAAGAAAAATCATTCTACTGATAATGATACCTATACTAAGATTTTTCCCAAGGGCTCACAACCAGGCAAATGTTATGGCCTTCCTAAATTAAACGTGAAAATCACAATCAACCACCTCTTAAACCTATTGTTCTATTGGAGCTTATAATTATAATTTAGCTAAGAATTTAAATGGTTTGCTCCACTTCTCCCTAGTAAATAGTCGGTAAAAGATTCATTCTCTTTTGTTCAAGAGCTCAGGAGTTTCGATTTTAACATGTTTCTCATTTCCTGTGGTGTTGAAAGTTTATTTACCAATATTCCATTAAATGAAACTATTGATATTGCCATTGATCTTATTCTCGAGCATGACCCCCAATTTCCAATAAAAAAATCCGACCTTAGGAAATTGTTCTCATTCGCTACAGCCGAGACTCATCTTCTTTATAATGGCAAATTTTATGATCAAGTTGATGGGGTAGCGATGGGCTCTCCACTAGCACCCATCCTAGCTAATCTTTTTCTTGGTTTCCACGAGGAAACGTGGCTAAACAATTTCAACCATTCGAATCACCCTCTACTCTACAACGAACAGGATGCTATGTCATTTTTTGATTACATCAATTCACGGCACCCTAACATCAAATTCACTTTTGAGAAAGAGAATGATGGTAAACTCTCCTTTCTTGACATACTTGTTGACAACTCTTCGCGTGATTGTGTTTTTTCAGTTTTTCATAAAAAAACTTACACTGGTCTCTTAACTAATTTCTTTAGTTTTACTCCATCATGCTATAAAATTGGCCGTATCCGAACTCTTATCGACCGAATCTATAAAATCGAAAACACTTCCTCCGGCCTTCAAAACGATCTTACTAAACTTTCTGACACTTTGAAACGTAATTCATTTCCCTCGCACATTATTGACAGAACGTTCAAGCGGTATCTTGACGGGTCTTTTTCTCAAAAAAGCCGGAACACTAATGATGACAATAATACACGTTATTTTAAACTCCCTTTTGTTTGCCATTATTCCAAAATAGCGAGACTTAAACTCCGACAACTTACTAACCGCTTTTGCAAATCTGACCTAACTATCAAATAAGTTTTCACTTCATTCAAAATTAAAAACATGTTTAGTCTTAAAGACCGTACTCCTGTTGCTCTAAAATCCATGTTAGTTTACCAATTTTCTTGTGCGGGTTGTAATTCCCATTATATTGATGAAACTAGTCGCCACTTTTCTACCAGGATAAAGAAACACTCGGAAAGCGATAAAAACTCGCATATTTTTAAGCATTTCAACACATCTTCTTTATGTAAGAACAAATACTCCCCTTCGTGCTTTAGTATTCTGGATTCTGCTAGCAACTCAATTGATTTACAACTCAAAGAAGCTTTTTATATAAATAAGATCAAACCGGAACTTAACAAACAATTGCAGCATTACGCTTGTCTCACGTTTTAGTTTACACCTTGATGTTTGGTGTCACGCTGTAAATAGTACCTACCCGCTTTTGTATTACGTCCTGTTTTAATAATTTTTTCATCTACCCATAGACTTTATAACTGTTCACACTTAGGAACTCATTAAACTGATCATGGCATAAGCATGCCGAAACATGTCTTTTAAAAAAGTTGTCTGTTTCCAACAGTATTTATCATACTTGCTACTATTGCGACCTTATGGAAAAATCATTATATATTATATATGTAATTTTAGATTTTGTGATCTTAATACTGATCTGTATTTTAATATTGTGTTTTAATTTATTTCTTATTTATGTTGTGACTAGACCTGTAAAGTAGCTTTATAGCTAAGTGTCAGTCACTTTAATAAAGTCGTATTCGTATTCGTACTAGTATTAAACTTTCATGTTATATTTGTATACTGAACAAGGCAT
>NC_090889.1:49104337-49114337 GCF_036669925.1 Montipora capricornis
GCAATACTGTGTATATGGAAAAAAGGATGCTTCTGCATAAAGTACAAAATTATTCATCATTAGTGTATAAGTGCAGTTTACAGTGATCAAACATTTCTGAGCTGACAGCAGTAAACAAACAAGCCTAGCAAACAAAACTTAAACACACAGTCACAGGGTGAAGAAAGGCGTTCCCGCATTTCGGAAAAGTATGTAGCAGAAAATCGAAATTTAACATTTCCGATACGTTTCCGCAGGGCGGATACAACGTAAAACGCGAAAGAGAAAAATAACTGTGTTCATACGCATTTTCGCAGCAATTCCGTTTGTTTAAACATACAGGATTCTTTATGTCGTGTTTCAGAAGACGGACTCAACCGGAAATGTACTGTGCTTACGTTTTCAGTAACTGAATCAATGTTTTCCATTTCTTTCAATTTGAAATGCAGCTCGTTTCATGACAAGATTCCCTGCCTATAACTCTAGCATACTACTCCCACAGACGTGACTTCTAGTTTCACTTATCGGCCTTTGCTTGTTACAGCCGATTTCAGTGCAGTGTATAGACCCGGGTTTTTGAAACATGATTCGCCCGTGCATGACTCGCCTGTCATGATTCGACCATGATCACGTGATTCTGAGAAGAAGCACTTGCACGTGGTGGAAAATGGAGGAAAGTAACTGTGGTGAGGTAGCCGAGACGGATACTAGTGAGGCTCCAAGCGAGGTGTCTTCCATAATAAGGGGGAGGCAGGCCCAGCTTTACGTAAAAACGAAGGAGGGTAAAGCAAAAGGCGTTCCATCGAACTGTTTTTTGCCAGATGAAGAATCCTTTAGCGCGTGGAAAGGGGCAATTCGACGTTCGGTAGCTGAAGTGGAATCTGTTGCTCTTAGCGATGTCATTGTTGACAAAATATATGTTGTGAACAAAAGCTCGCGATCTCTGTCGTTAACAGGCCTGGTGGGGGATGATGGGGTTTTAGCAGCATCGCTGGAGTACCCTTTACGCCAGAAGAATGGAAAAAGAAGTACTGCCATTATTAAGTTGGCCTGCGACTGGCACAGAAGGGGTGAGTACACTACAAGTAGCAACATTTGACTGGGGAAGTAAGATTTTCGGTGGCAAATTGCAATTTCTTTACCTTATCCCCTTATTTTTGAAAGTTTAGTCTCACGAATGTTTAACTGTTGCCAAACGTAGTCTTGCCTTGCTAAATTTGCGTCCATTCGGTGGGGCGACAAAAACATGTGCGTTTCACGGTGTCATCATGATTGGTGTTATCTGTGCTCACCAAAAATAAAAAATTTTGAATCTTGAATGAAAATACGCCAATAAAGGACACTAAAATGAACACAAACAAGTAAAGAACATCTCATCTTCCTGTCAATAAATGTAGTTTTGCTAGTTTGGCTCTCGCCACCGATCGCTGAAGACTTGAAATATTTTTTCCCAGCGACAATTTCTGTCATCTCACGTTTAGTGTTTTTTTTGTCTCCTGTGGTGAATCCAGTGAGCGTACCGCCGAATTGGCCGCGAAAAAGAAATGGAATCGTGGCTTATCTGTGAACCTACATTTTCTCAAGTTTGGCAAAACAGGTTGTTATAATTGGGGGTAGTTATTGGCAATGTAGGCTAAAGTTGGTTCTTAATAAGGTTTTTTCAGTAGAAACCATTCCTGTCCAAGCAGAAAAAATAGGTTTGGTCCCTTATGATACAGCATTTATATTTATAACTGTCATGTCATGAGCCTTGAGCAAGACTAACTAAACAATTATATACACTATAAAGTCAGTAAAGTTATACTTCTTGTTACAAATGCTTATGAAAATATCCCATAACTCACATGTAAGAATCTAATAAATTTTCCTTGGCTAAACAGGTTCTTGTATTAAGGGGTATAAAAATGGGAAATTTCTGCCAGCAGACCTCAAAACTATTAGGTTCTTACATGCGGGTTTTTACTGTAGTCATCCATTTGCTTGGCAAAAATCCTGATGGCATTGCATTGTTCTCGAATTATTAAAATATTGGTGTTTTTACAGGATATGCAACTCCCACCCGATCATGTCCCCGCCTGCAAAATACTGATGATTATACCTTTAATATCTATGTAACTGCGGGAGTAAAACCTCCTTCGACAGCAGAAGGACCAGTGTACACTATACATGATGTTTCTTCTCTGGTTAATCTTAATGCCATCAAGAAGTTGATCCGGCAACAAATCCCAGATGTCTGCATTAAAGCGGGTCTTTTTTGGCTTCCCAAGAAAGGAAAGCAGTGTGCCACACCTTGTGCACCGATGTTGATTTAAACACAGCTAAAGATGAATACAGCCAAGGGGGAACTGTTAAGAATCTAAGGCTGGCTGTGGCAACGATTTCCAGTAAGCCCCTTAGTTCAGTAATTCTATAAACTATAATGGTCATACTCTAAGCTGTGGATGCATATGTTTGCATAAATTATCACAAACAATTGTTTTTTTGGAGTGACTTCAATTATTTGCTGCTAATAAATTTGTAAACATTTGATTGTGCACTTTTTATGTGGGTTTCACAAGAAGTTGAATCATTAGGAACAGTTATCAATAATTACATGTACCTTGGGGCAATTGCTTTTTTCTCTTGCTGTGGTTTGTTTTTTTTTTCAAATATGGCAAGGAATTTAAAAAGATACATTTAAATTTCTGGGGTATTAATATTCTCACTGATTTCTTTTTGCTTTTCACCTTGTTTGAACTGCACTGATTAGAGTAGAAAATTAACAGTAGAAATGTGTAGATAAGGAACATGAAATTAACTATTCTGATGAAGCAATTAAAGAACATGTAGCCTTTTTGTCTGGGATACAAGTTACCGGTATATTGAATATTTCATTATTATTGTTTTCACAGTTTGGATTGATAGACTTTATATTCTTGCCAGTTTGTTCTCTCATTTCAGATCAGCTGATATTCTCTAATTATAGAATATATATATATATATATATACTTCTTGAACTTGAATAGAATAAATTTAGAGAGCGCTCAACTCTGAGAGGAGCAGTGATAATGATGATCAATGGTAGCAAAATTTCAGTTCATCGTTTTATTGCTACAACGCTGTTTAGTATGGTCGAAAAACGACCACACTCATCAGGCAATAACGAATGACCGTTAAATTACAAGAACTGGCAATTAAAAGCGAACTTAAGGTTGCTATGAGTTTTTACATCTCATAGCAACTGTTTTAAAGTTTTTATATCTCATAGCAACCTTAAGTTCGCTTTTAATTGCCAGTTCTTGTAATTTAACGGTCATTCGTTATTGCCTGATGAGTGTGGTCGTTTTTCGACCATACGAAACAGCGTTGTAGCAATAAAACGATGAACTGAAATTTTGCTACCATTGATCATTATTATGTATATATATATATATATATATTATTCATATGCATGTGACTAATTGAAAATTGGAAAGCAAGAATTCTAAACAGTATCTTCACATGGTCTGAAATAGGGCATAATACTAAGGTCTATTTCTATTTGAGGTGGTGGAAACTCATCAGCAGCAGTAAGGAGAGCCATCATGCCTCATGATGAAAGAGCCAAAAGAAGGAAAACATTCCCTCCAGCAGACAGTGACAGTGGTGCAAGTGATGATGAAGCTGCTTATCAAAAGTTTCTAAAAGGCAACGGTGAAGGCAAACTTAAGCCAGGCAACAGCAATTGGAATACCTGTCATGTGGAACTTCGCAAGACTCTCGAACAAGCTGGAACCCTAGATCGATACGGAATAAAGCATCTCAGTTTGTGGACTGATTTGATACAAGATGGAACACTGTCAGGATGCCACGAAGAACCTGACTGGTCAAAGTATCTTACTGTGGTTCATGTAGAACCCCTGCCAAAAAGAGGGATGGGATTTGTACGTGCAAGGGGACAAAATGATGTACTCACCAATTTTCTCCTTCAACGTGAGGAAGAGAGGCGATGGGAGAGACAACAGCAATCTTCAATGCATGCCTTGCTGTTGTCTGCATTGTCCCCAACAGTCAGACCCCTTTTTGGTGATGGTGCATCACCTTGTTCCCCTGCAATTCAGCGTTCAAAAGAAACCTCTGGAGGCAATCAAGGTCAGTGCACTGAGGAAAGTCTTCTTCCCACTAGAAGGCAAATTAAGTACAATACTTGGTCTCCACCCTCATGGTCCTCCAGTTCACCAGAGTCAAGTAGAGAGTTGCCAGAAAATGGTAATTCTCTGGGCTCTGATGTAACAGAAAGTGATGATTCAGAGCCCTTTGACTTTGATGAATGGGTTAAGGAACAGGTTGCTTGGTGCAGAACAATTCAAAATTCATGATGAGAAGAGATTACTCATACTCTATTAATTTGAAATAATTGTCCATTACTCATCTTCTTAGGTTTGTTACAAATGACTGTTGAGGATGTTGGACAGGCATTGATAACATTGAAGTTGGGGAGATATGTTCAGTCCTTTCAAGACCAGCAAATTGACGGTGCTGTGCTAGCACATTTGAACAATGAAGGCCTTCAGCAACTGGGAATGAATGAGCAGTTGCATCGTTCCATTTTACTTGGATTTGTTTCAAAAAAGAGCATTGGCCTAGACACCAGTTAACAAAAGGAAAAAGTATGTTGTTCCAAAGTCTTCAGAGAAATAAATTTCTGTCATTGTTGTGTTTACAGTTTCTTCCATCACTTCTGAAGGAAACATCTGTCACTAATTTATTCAAAATTTCGCTCCATAACTTGATAATAGATTGTTAATATTCTTGTGCAAATTCATAGTTTTAAATATAACATCACTGGACTGTGTACTGTTAGGGTTAGACTAAGTTGGCAGATCATGTGGGTTCATACCAGTCAGTAGTTACTGAGTCAATAAAATGTGTAAACTCAAGTGTTGTAATGCTTTATTTGCAAATTTTTTCTCAGTATCTGTAGCCACTGTCGGTGAAGAAACTCTGAGCATCATCTGCAGTGATCTGAAAAGAAGTACAAAGTTTTTGTAAAACATGCAACTACATGTGTAAATTGAAAACCTTTTTAGGGAATTTGTGGGTTGAGTATTCAATTTTTAGCTAACCTGTGTCACTTCTGGACATGAAAAATATGCCCCTTTCCCAATTATCGTCATAGGATCAGTGAGTTGAATTGCTGGAAATATATTTCCCAAAGAAATTGAATTGCATACTTGATAAAAGGGGATTCCCACTGGACCAGAGAATGCATCATTTAAATGTTGTGAGGATAACAACTAAGCATCTACTCAATAGAAGGGACGACATCAGGGACTGAACTGTATGACAGTTTGTGCAGTCAGCAATTTGTTGGCTGCAATTTATAGGCATGCTCCAAATAATCAAAATATGGAGAACTCCACATTTTATACATTTCAATTACCTCCTCGAGAGCTCTAGCCATGCAGTACTTTGGATTGATTCTTGTGACGTGCCTGTTTCTCTTTAGAATTGCTTTAGCCAAAGAAAAAGCATACTCGATTGGGTTCAGGTCTGGGGAATAGGGCCTACCAAAAGGAAAAAACAGTTTTTAAATTAATTTACTTCAACGTGTTGTGGATGCACTCATTAGCATTTAGTGCCAATAAGTGCCATGAAAATGTTTTTCAATATTTCTTCATATGAACTTTTCAGACAGGTTCCATCAAATATCTTTGCTGCACACAAGCAGAACACATTTAAAGTGACCCCTATGACTAAAATCGCATCTTTTCTATCGAAGCCATTTTAAAACATTGACAAGTAGCCTTCATGAGAGGAAAAATGTTTACTGTTTTTAAATCTCTTTATGTTTCAGAAATATTCATTTACATTTACGTTTTTAAAATATGCAAATTAGCCAAGGGATGCTGCACATACTCAACCAAATTTTGATCAATATGATGAAAAAAGATCTCACCCAATTTGTATCAGAAATGTTTGATTACTACTAAATGTGCTCCACAATTTCAGCTTAACAGTTTTGTTACCATGGCAACATTATAGGTTCCAGACCTCCCCAATATTAAAGGCATTTCTGGCTACCTATGGCATTTCATTTTCATATTTGCAAATGGTGCCTCATATACATGATCCAACAAGCATATAAACATGTTAGCTTTAGTTTGTGGCCTTCTTAACGGTTTTCGAGCTGAAAATCACTCATTGAGACTGGAAAAGAACGAGTTGCTATGGGAACAAAATGTTTTATAGCCGTATGTGTTTTTTTTGTAGAACTATTACCCTACCAAGTGTCAATGGTCTGCACTGCAAATTGGCCAAGATAGCTCTATTTATATACATGATGTAATATTGGGTTGAGTGCTTGACATCATCAGTCATCTCACATGCATATTTTTCAAACTTAAAGTGCACCTCATCCCAAAATATTTTATTCGCTGAAATAAATCTTTGCACCTGTTCAAAAGACACTGCGCCTTTTAAAGTAAATCTTGACTTTTTTATGTTGTAAAAGTTACGAAATCCAGCCGTTATCTGTTCCACAACCGAGCTAGTATGGGGCATGGGTATATTCCCGGTTAGACGTCACAGACTGATTTGCATTGCATTAAGTCTTTGTATACATACATGCAAAGAATTCTGTGATACATCTAAGAGATTAAGAGGTAAAAATTTTATCCTAGTGGCACTTTAATATATGAATTGTGTGTATGGTTACATACGGTAAGAATGCTGCAATTCCTCCTTTCTGGCGGATGATGTTGATAGTGACATCAGAATCATGTATTCTGCAGTTGTCATTACCACAACAGAACGTGACTCTCCTAAGACAAATCTACCAATGCTGGGTGCAATGAAGTTCTCTAAGGCAAAGTTAAAATCCTCAGTGTTGAATGCATTGGGTACAGTGTGAGTAGCAACAATGCCATTGATATCCATTGCAGCCACCACACTATACCTCTCTTCCCTAACAAAGTCTCCAACAACATGAGAACTGAGTCCTGGCCGGAAGTGCCCCATCTCTCTCTATATGGGTGGAAAACTCAAACTTAGAGAGAGAAAAAGATTCCTAGGAATGGAATGTCCAGTAAGTATATGTTATTTTGGAATAAAACAAGGTTAGACTTGAGATGGGTGGCAGATTTTCACCAATGGCTGACAGGTTCAGGTATTTTAACATTGTCTTCAACTTGAAGATTTAATGGTGCAAATCCACGACAAGCTTACATTAATACTGCAATTACCTGTAACTTCTTCTTGTCTTTTGCTGTTTCATCAATAAACAAGAACATTTCCTGCGGTATATCAGCTACAAAGCGACAGTAAGTTGCTCTTGCTAGTTCACTTCTCTGTTTGGCAATGATCCGCAACTATGGAGAACACAAGTGTCTAGATAAGTTTCTCCATATTTCCTTTCAATAGCATTGGCATTCACTTCCTAAGCTCATATTTCGGTTGAAACCATTCGAAAGAGTCTTGGTTCTGACGACTTTAAAGTTACAAATCGATGTGATAAGCTTAATATTTTACAATTAAAACTCGAGCAGCTGTCAACAACCAGCAACAACACGTTAAATCGGGGTAGATGCTTCCACGCACTTCAGCAAAGCAAAGATTATAATTACCCAAAGCTTCTTTACATAACTAAAGAAAATCCATTGAGCTTAGAGTTACCTTTTTATATGTAAATCCAAGGCGAAGTATCGACCTGCACATAGTTGCAATGCTAATCTGGGTACCTGTGATTGTTTGAAACCAGTCTTGATACTCGTCCATATACAGTTCCGGCTTACTTTTTATCATTGCCTCCAGAATTCTGTTTTCCCTATCTGTTCGAGTATTTGAAAAGAAATGTTTGTGGTATAAAACCTTATTTTTGAGTAACATGTCATCATATTCAAGTAAACTCGCAAAATTTCAAATGCAGGCTTCGATTATTACTTACAGGATAAGATTCTCTGCCTTCCATATCTTCTCTTCTGGCTTACCTCACCACGCTCCCTGTACAGCTTGCGAATTTTTGACACAAAGGCAGTACTTGTAAACAGATACCGGGCGGTCTCTTTAATAGAACTGCCGTATAAATGTTGATGATAAATTACTCGCCATCTTAAGTCTTCGTGCAGCGCTTTCATCGTTCGAACCTCGGCTTGGTAACCTCACGGGCGAATCATGTTTCAATAACCCGGGTCTATACACTGCACTGAAATCGGCTGTAAAGTTTTACAAAGAAAAATGCCGGACAAAACATTTAGGGATCTGGTTTATTTCGCAAAGGTTGTGTTACAGTGCAACGCGCCTTACCGTGGCCACCCAACAAACTTTTACGTGTAAATAGGTGTAAATACGTCAACTCAACAACCTATGCAAGGGCGATCAACTTACAACTGTGCGAACTGCAAGGAGGCGTGACGGTCAATCAAATTCACACATCCTGATTGGCAGAGAAATTGTAAAAAAACTTTGTTTGCTGGCCACGGTAAGGCACGTCACACTGTAAAACAGAATGATAACCACTGTCTGAGTTGACAAAACATTTAACAAACTTTAGATTTATCATTAGAGTTTAAATATATTGCAGTAAATAACTCAAATGTATCTTCAAGTACCAAAACCAGTCTGATGGCCATGAAACACTTCTTCTCTCTTTTGCTACCTCCCCAGTCAGAAACCTTTGCAACAGTTTTCTTCATCCACATCTTTTCTTGTTAAATAAGCTTCAGCAAGTCTCTTGAAACTTGTACAGTCAATTCATATTGCCACATTGAAGTTTTAAAAATAAAAAAATAATTATAAAAACTTATGTGTCAAATGAAGATCGTCTGGAGGAGAGGACACACAATGATAACATCAACGTTCTCGTGCTTTGTGTTCATAGCAATGAATCGGGATTGGATTCTCTGCACTGGAATAAATGTTGCAACACGGGGTTGTTTAAAAGCCTTGGCATAAAACACAGAGAGCGGGTTCCTAAATGACACGTTATTGGTATACTCTTTATACCACTGAACACAAGCAAAACAGTGCTTATACTGCTGTTCATCGAACTCAAAGGAATGCTCGAAATAATACTTTACTGGCCCCGGACTGCTTTGACCGAGAGTTATCTCGCCTTCACCACCAACCCAAGAAGCCATCACTCTTGGGTGCTTATAAACGCGATTCTCCATTCCAGAGCTGAGGCGTTCTTCACCTATACAAAGGGATGAATGCTTCCTAAAAGTGGAATTCAGATGCTCTGTAGAGAGTTCCAAAGACGGATATAGCCTGGCATACGTGGTTCTTAACAAACCAATCTCATCGCTATCAAAGGAACAAAGGCAATACCGAGTAGGGAGTTGAATCTTGTTTTGATCCCTCCAAGCAGTGCAATTTGGAATTAATGGATGCCTACGACTTTTGACCATGACAAAGAACTGATCGTGGGGTGCTCCATTACCCCTGATGTATCTCGCTGCAGAAGGGATGGAAGAATTCTTGAAAATCTGGAGGCATTGAATATTTCAGATCATCAAGGGAACTCATTGTCAAGAACCTTCTCATGAGCTGGACCTCTCGGTTGTTAGTGTGGAAACGTCCTAATATGCCATTGTATCTCTCAAAACTAAACAACCAAAAGCCATACACACTTCCATAGTTCTCTACACATTTCTATATATGGAGGTGAAGATGCATGTTTGGGGTCCCGACCTCCTTACCATATAGCAATTCAACTTTCGGTCAGCAATCAGGTCTGTTTACGAGATACTTGGCTTACATAGCAATTGACATGCTCCTCTTCTAAAATGCCTTCAACTGCATTCAACGAGTAATATAATACCCAGTCCTTCCACTGAGACGCGGTAAATCCTCCATAATTCGAGCTTACATTTTCAGGAAGGCGTCCAAGATCAGAAGGGGCTTCCACTGTCTCACTGCGATCTTGCAGTTTTTCCTTTGATAGAATGTCACTTTCACACCATATTTTAAACGTTTTCTTCCCAGTTCCTAGAAACAGATTGTGCATGGGATCAATAATGCACATTGTGATGTTGCCATAGTAAGGTACATGTAGCTTCAACAG
>NC_090889.1:49126837-49139337 GCF_036669925.1 Montipora capricornis
AACAGCCTTCTCAAGATATTTTTGGGGAGCAGGTCATAAGGAAAGCGGAGACGGTTTGGTGCTAAAGGCACCCAAGCGAGTGGCCAAAGGACGCAAGCTCCTAGGGGGGTCTGGGGGCATGCTCCCTTAGGAAATTTTTTAAATTTAGACATTCACAGATGCAATTTAGTGCAATCTGGGGGCTTTAAAGTGACAAAATTTCACATATGGACTTGACACTTGCTTGGAGTCTGATAAAAAATACTGGAATGTTAGTTAAATAAACACTTCATGTGCACGACGCAAATATTGCGGACACGAATTTGTACGTCCTGTTGGTCGCTATGACGCTCAAAGGCTTGCCCACCAACTACAAGACATTTGGTACTGTGGTCATGCAAAGAGAAACGCAAATTACATTTTTAAGAAAGTGACGACATTTTTTAATTTCGAAGACATGTTTTGATGTTACAAACATTATCGTCAGTTACAAAATATTTGAAAAACTGTTAGGACTATATAACAACTAGCTGAAACATGCATAATTAAATATGATTAAGTGACAAGATTTCAAAATCCTTCATTCCGCCCCTTCTAACATTCACCTTTAACACAAGGAGGTTATGCATATAAAATGGGATCAGCCTAATTTAAAGCAACAAGTTCATCTTGCCAACCAGTCACTTACGCTTAAGGCTCTACCTTCTTTCTAACACTCTGTAACTCACTCAAATATGTATTTCATGTCACTTAATCATATTTAATTATGCGTGTTTCGCCTAGTTGTTATATAGTCCTAACGGTTTTTCAAATATTTTGTAACTGACGATGATGTTTGTAACATCAAAACATGTCTTCGAAATTAAAAAATGTCGTAACGTTCTTAAAGATAAAAATTTCATTTTCTGATTTCAAGGTAGCTCTCTGTAACCACGAGGAGAACGAACTGTGCTGCAGTAAAGACAATGGTGGAAATACAGATGGCATTATGGCCACAACGAACGGCGCCCACAAGCCAAACAAGTTTGTGGGAAAGTGCTTCAAATGTGGATGAAAAGGGCACAAAAATGTGGACTGTTTTTCAAACAAAGTCGTAGACAAGTGGTGCCAGAGATGCAGAAATAACTCCCACAATACCAAGGATTGCCGAAAAGGGAACTATGACTCAGGAGGAGTCGCACTGCAACGTAAAGAACAAAAATTGAACAATGACTCTATTAATCATAGTTTTATCTTTACCATTAAGGATGAGGAAAGTAGAGGTGAGATAAGTCCAAATTTACTTTTAGATACTGGTGCTACAAGTCATATAATTAATGATAAGTCTAAGTTTGTATATTGTGATACCAAATGTGACCCTAGCACTCATTTCATCGAGTTAGCAGATGGGAGTAGGGCAAATGTGGTTTTAGGAAAGGGAAACGCAAAAGTTAAGCTTTTTGATGTAAACGGTATTTTGCAGGGTGTGGTCTTAAACAACGCCCTTTACATCCCATCATACAACCAAAATATTTTTTCTGTCCCCGCAGGCAGCGACAAAGGAGGTAGCATAACTCTAGATAAGCATTTCAAAACTCTCAAGGCACAAAATGGCACATCGTTTGATATACAACAATGCGGTCGTTTGTTCTATTTGAATAGTGTTTCTTCCCAAAATAACACCACCACACTAATGGAGTGGCATAGAATTATGGGGCACTGCAATGTCAATGATTAGTGGAAACTCCAAAATGTTGTTGAGGGTATGAAAATTGTTGATGATCAACAGTGCGAGTGCGCTATCTGCGCACAAGGCAAAATGTGCCAGTCCTGGAACTACAAACCGGACGAGAAAGCAAAAGAACCTTTAGAATTTGTTCATTGCGATTTGCCTGGCCCAATCGATCTGGTAGCTAAGGATGGCTACAAGTACGCGCTCTCATTCATAGACGATTACACAGGTATAAACATAGTGTATTTTCTCAAGCAGAAAAGTGATGCTTTGGAAGCAACAGAAAAGTTTTTGTCTGACACCGCACCATTGGGAAAAATGAAACGCCTTCGGAGCGACAATGGATCGGAATTCACGAGCAAAAATGCAATAAAACACGAAATGATCCCTCCATATTCCCCGCACCAAAACGGCACGGTGGCAAGGGCTTGGCGAAGTCTATTTGACATGGCGAAGTCTATTTGACATGGCGCGTTCTTTATGGCTTGAGGCAAATTTGCCCAAACAACTCTGGCCCTACGCGGTATTAGCTTCGGCATACATCAGAAATCGATGTTTTAATTCCAGATTGGGTGAGACACCTTTTGAGGCACTAACAGGGAAGAGAGCCAACATTGGCAACATGCATCGCTTTTGGCAAAATGCGAAGAAATTAGAGGCGCTAAGCAAAAAGGGAGTTTTTGTGGGTTATGACAAGGAAAGCCTTGCATACCTAGTTTATTATCTCGAAGAAAACAAGGTCGAAAGGGTACGATGCGTAAAATTCCTTGAGCAAAGATTTTACCCATCAGAAATAGGAGAAGGGGAACCGTTTAAGCCCACCCCAGAACAAACAGTTCTTACTCCTACTTGTGTGCGATGCATATGTCCTTACTGTGAACATGGAAACATCAGTAAACCTAACAGGTTATGGGCCAAAGAGTTGTGACGGTAGAAAATACTGAACAAGGTGACCAAACAGAACAGGACAGAAACCCTACTGAAAATATCGACGGGGAAATTCAAGGTACCTGTTACAAGATGTAATCTCTAGGCCGACACGTGGCATGTGAAATGTTATATTATCATGGCCTTTGCCTTAATAAAGCTTACTTCTATCATACTATGTTGATGTGCATGTCCTTTGCGAACGCAAAATTTGACGAATTCACGATTGGTCAAAGAAACAAAATGTACAAACGTTACGTGCCACACTTTCCCAGACATGTAACTTCTGTGACTGCATCAGAGAATCGCTGATCCGTGACAGGATCGTGTTGGGAATCCAAAACCCGCAAACAATGATGTTCATGGGACATGTGCTAACCAATGAAGGTATCACGATAGATCCCGATAATGCCAAAGCAATCAGAGACATGCCGAAACCCGCCGATATTGAAGGCGTACAACAGCTGAATGGGTTTGTAAACTACCTGGCAAAATTTCTGCCTAGACTAGCAGACAGTATGGAGCCGATTCGAGGACTCACCAGAAAAAATGAATCCTGGAACTGGACAGAGGAGCAAGACAAGGCATTCAAAGAGGTCCAAAAGATGGTTACAGAAGCACCAATCTTGAGTTATTATAACCCGTCCAGTCCCCTAGCAATCCAGTGTGACGCTAGCCAGAAGGGCGTAGACGCGGCCCTCCTTCAGAATGGGAAACCAGTGGCATACGCCAGCCATGCCCTATCCGATGCCGAGAGGCGATACGCCCAGATAGAGAAGGAAATGCTCGCTATCGTTTATGCACTGGAAAAATTCAACCAGTTTACATTCGGGAGGCACGTCACAGTTTACAGTGATCACAAGCCTCTTCAAGCGATCCTCAACAAGCCCCTCGCATGTGCCCCAAGACGCCTGCAAGGAATGATTATGAGGCACCAAAAATACGACCTGGAAGGTCATTACGAAAAGGGAACAGAAATGCATATTGCAGACTTCCTATCCCGCGCATACCTGCCAAGCATGGAGCACCCAACGGGCGCAGACTTCAAATATGTGGATATGGCCAGTTTCTTCCCCCTCTCAGACCAGTGACTGCAGGAGATCCGAGACGACACAGAAAGGGACGAGACACTGCAGATCCTTAAGTCTGTGATTCTACAAGGTTGGCCCGCCGAAAGAAATGCAACACCGGCACAAGTAGTACCGTACTATAGCATACGAGACGAGCTATCAGTGCAAGACAGACTCATGTTCAGAAGTGAGAGAGTTGTCATATCGAAAGCCTTACATGGAAACATGAAGCAGAGGATTCACTCATCACACATGGGAGCTGAGTCCTGCCTAAGAGGTGCACGAGTATGCATTTTTTGGCCAGGCATGAATGCTGAAATCAAGGAGATGTTAGCTGCCTGCAAGACCTGCAGAAAATATGAGAGGTCCCAACCAAACCATTGATGCCACTTAAGACACCATCCAGACCGTGGGAAACGATTGGAGTCCATCTTTTCACGTTTGACAACAAAGAGTTTCTCATCACCGTCGATATTATTTCAGCAATTACTGGGAAATACATAAACTCAAAAACACCCTAGCCAGCACAGTGATTCTGAAACTGAAGAGCCATTTTGCAAGATACAGATGCCCTGACCAAGTAGTCAGTGATAATGGGCCACAGTTTGATTGCGAAGAATTCCGAAAGTTCGCAGAGAAAAGGGACTTTGAACACACCCCAAGCAGCCCCGGCAACAGCAAAGCCAATGGGAAAGCAGAATCTGCGGTAAAGACAGCAAAGAGTCTTCTACGAAAAGCACTTGATAGCGATAAAGATCTCCTACATGGCGATCGTCGACTACCAAAACCCAGCCCAGCACAAAGACTCTGTTGCCAACATCCGGAAAATTACTCCAGCCAAGAGTAACATACCCAGAGATAGACACGCGGAACCTAGTGTAGCGACAAGAACAACAGATCAAATATTTCAATGACACGCCAGAGATCTCAGAGAGCTAGCAGAAGGCGACATAGTTAGGATGAGGCCGTTCCGCTCAAGTGACAAGGTATGGAAGAAAGCAACTGCCAGAGCTCGCTTAGACGAAAGATCATACACCGTAGAGACGCCAGACGGAGATGTTTACCGCAGAACCAGAACCAGGATGCGTCCAACCATGACAGTAAAGGTGTGGAGAAGGGGATGAGATCCTCAGGTGAGCAGAACTCACTATCAGAACCAGCTGTTAGTCTACCAACCCCAAAGGAGGCCAAGCAACAACAGCAAACCACCTAAAACGGTTGCACCGAGCCCTGCCCAACCAGGACCAGTGAACAACCAACCTGCGAGACCTCAACGCTCGAGAACACCCCCTGGTTACCTGAAAGACTTTGTCTGCAAATAGAATAGGCAGACAATTTAACAATCTGGACTGATAATTTCATATTGATCCCACTAGGTCATCAGACTTTGATTTTTTGATTACTGTTTTGATTTTTCTAGAAAGGACTTGACACGAATGCTGATCAATATTTAAGACATCTCATAATTGATTTGTCGCTATACCAGTTATTTTTATTTTATTATTATTTTTCTTCAAAAAAGGAGGGATGTTACAAGATGTAATCTCTAGTCCGACACGTGACATGTGAAATGTTGTATTATCAGGGCCTTTGCCTTAATAAAACTTACTTCTATCATCCTATGTTGATGTGCATGTCCTTTGCGAATGCGAATTGTAAGACTACCCCACTAGGGTACGTGACATGCCCAAACATTTGGACGAGTATGTTGTAGAGAAAGACATAGATGACAATGTTAACTATACTGTAGACTTACGAACATCGTAACAATGACGCTGTGAACTTGCAAGAGGCGAGCAAATGGCAAAAGCCCATGGTAGCAGCCCTAATTGACAACGTCACATATGATCTAGTAACACCACCAGAAGGTAGACAAATAGTGAAGGGTAAACAAATTTCAGAAGTTGATTACCAGGAGACCTTTGCATCAACAGCTCGCATGAGTTCAGTTCGGATGCTTATGCAATGTGCAGTCCAAAATAACATGATCACTCATCAAATGGATGTGAAAACGGCTTACCTAAATGTGCCAATAGATTATGACATTAACATGGATCAACCAGAAGGTTTTCAGAGAGTAGGCAAAAACGGCGAAAAATTAGCCACTTTGTGGTCTCAAACAAAGTGGGAGAAATTGGAACAACATGTTGCATACCGTTTTGTGCAATGAAAATTTTTCACAGTCACATGATGATCCATGTATTTACATAAGAAATTCCAACACCGAAGGCTGTGTCTTCCTAATTAACGATATCATTATATCGACGACCAGTTCAAAATTGTTAGAGAGTGTAAAAGAGTCTCTCTGTCAGAAATTCAAAATGAAAGATCTTGGCGAACTATCATGGTTTTTGGGAACCCAATTTAAATGTAATGGGACCACCATCGAAATGAGTCAAAGTCAATACATTGACAAAATCTTGTCCAAATGTGAGATGAGCGATTGTATGTCAATATCAACTCCATGCGCCGTCGAGGTAGAGAAAGAATGTAATTTCAATTCACGGGAATTAGGTGACCCTAGGTTGTATCGAGGAATTGTTGGAAGCCTAATTTATGTAATGACATGTACAAGACCAGATTTGTGCTATATTGTCACTAAGCTCTCACAGAACATGGCAAAACCTACTGAGGCAGATCTTAACCGGGCCAAGTATGCACTAAGATATTTCAAAGGCACATAGGAACAATGCCTCAAATTCGACAAATCGGAGTCACCATTGAGGTTAACAGGATTTTGTGACTCTCACTGGGGAGCATCTGTAAAAGATAGACGTAGTTTAACTGGGTTTAATTTTCAGTTGTCTCAAGACGGCCCTCTGATATCTTGGAAATGTCCTAAACAGCAAACGGTAGCTTTATCTTCGCTAGCTTGTGCTGCACAAGAAGCAGAGTTTCGTAGGCAATTTTTAGCGTAAGCGAACTTTAATTCTACATTTACAGCTTATTTTAGCATTTGTAAGCTCAAAGTATGTTTTCCCATACAAAGTCTGTAAATCGTATACCGAGCTTGGGCTGCCTGTGGTTTACGTTAACAAAAAGAGTTCGCATGTCAATTGTGTTTTTCTCAAATTCATCACATCCTTTTGATAACTCTCAATTTTTTGGTGTGTCTTGTAACCGAGTATTTTCACGTAATTTTCAGTTTGAGAACTTAGCTTGATTAAATTGCTAAGTTTGGGGTGCGTCTTATAACCAAGTGTGCCTTATAACCAAATAACTACGGTAGCCAAGGTAACCACATATATAACCGCAACGCTTTTAGTAGTTTAATCATGTAATACCTATACGTTAGTAGAAAACCGCTCAGGAAATCACCGTAGTTTGTATAATGGTATTTTTGCCAAATACGTGAACTTGATTGAAACTGTATGTAGACCCGCCTTTATTTGAGCATATAAAGATGGTCAGCGGTCTCTGAGTAAGATGGCCGCGAATTTTGAAGCTCTGAGCTCAAGTGGATAAAAGTTGCATTTCTTCTATTTCTTTTTTATATTTATTCGACTTCATGTAATATTTTGTTTGCTAACATGACATCAACTAAGAGAGGAAACAAGAAACAGCCAACTGATGCATCAGAAGAAGATTTCGAAGCTTTCATTCGAGAGTCGCTGGCACGTCTGTGCGGAGGTCAAGAAAAGATTATACAACACATCTCGAATCTGAAAGCAAAAGTACAACTGAATGAAGGGGCTTTGGACAAGATTTCTAAACAATTTACGAACCTCAACCAAAGTTTTGAAGAACTCAAGGGAGAACTCCATGATGCTAGATGCAAAGTTGATGAAATAGAAGACTCTGTTCAGAACCATGTTATGCAAATTAGTCAAATGTATGAACGTCTTCTATCACTTGAGCGCTATTCACGGGAATACAATCTTCGCTTTCATAACATTGAAGAATCCCCGGCGAGAATTGCCTGCAGAAAATCCACGATATTCTAGCAAACCAGCTTAATTTGGAGCCAAAATTAGAGAATGCTTATCGAGCTGGACCAAGAAGCGATTCCAAACCACGAGCGATAATTTGTAAATTTGTATATCGTCCAGAGAAGTTTATATCCATTGATCAGGTTAGTTAGAAGATGCAGAGATTCCTATGCCTATGGACGTAGTTGTCGTTTGAAATAGACCTATGACCAACAGCACAAATGACCCAGATTTAAATCTACAATCCTTTAATGATCATGGTATATTCACATTAGAAGAGCTTAATGAACTCTCCAATGTCGTTAAACCGCATCTCTCGGCACTCCATCTAAACATCAGAAGTTTATGTAAACATATCGGCGAGAAAGCTTAACTAGATTTCTACACACTTTTAACAGGATTAGCAATAAACATGCACCAATTAAATCAATTGAGATTAAAGGTAAGTCAAACAAACCCTGGATAACGAAAGGATTAAAAAAATCGATTAAAGTTCGTAATCAGCTGTATAAAAACTGGTTGACTACCCGTAACAGTTATTATTATAATAGATATAAAATGTACCGTAACAAAATCGCTACTATCAATAAGTTATACCGTACAATATACTATGACTGCGTACTTAAAGACTATACAAACAGTAAGAAAATGTGGGATAACGTTAACCTAATAATAAATAAAAAGTGGCCATCTTCCATTATTGATAATTTACAAGTTAACGGTAAAACTCTCCACCAACCAGCTTCTATATCAAATGCTATCAACAAGTACTTCTGCAATGCTCCAACCGAACTTGCATCTAGCTTGCCTAAAGCAGACCGCCATTTCGCGTCCTTTGTGAAGGGGAAAAAATGTATTTTTCGCTTTTCTAAGGTAAGTGAAGTGGAGGTCTTCTTATTTTTAGAGAGCATCGATTGTAAAAAATCGTTTGGTTATGACAAGATTCACCCATTGTTATTATCCTCTGCTGCACTCGAAATATTTAGACCATGGCCAGTGACATACATAATAAACTTAACACTTAAACAAGGTATATTTCCAGATAGTTAAAAAATTGCCAAGGTTATCCCGATTTTCAAACAAGGCTCTCGTTCTTCGTGCGGTAACTACCGACCCATATCAGTTCTCTGTGCATTAAGTCAAATTTTTGAGAGGTGCACTCTTAATCAACTGATATTCTATTGCCTGACTGAAAATATCTTAGTACCTGATCAGTACGGCTTTCGATCTGGATACAATACAATTGACTGCTTGGTAGATTTAATAGATGAGATAACGAAAGCCCTTGATGAAGAAAAGTATGCTGTAACGCTCTTTCTAGACCTAAGCAAGGCATTTGACACAATAAACCATTCTATTTTGTTATCCAAACTAGACCTATATGGTATACGAGGTAACGCAAATCAGTGGTTTAGGTCTTACCTAAGCAACAGGAAGCAGAAAGTTTTTGTCAATGGTGTGGAGTCTAACTTTCTTCTAGTAAACTCTGGAGTACCCCAAGGATCGATCTTAGGCCCTTTTCTTTTTTTAATTTATATAAATGATTTTGAAAAAGCAACCAACTATTTTTCCCTAAGACTATTTGCGGATGATACTTCTTTAAATGCAACTGGGAAAGACCTAGATGTATTGCTTCAGAGGATAAACTCTGAATTGCCCGCTATTTATGAATGGTTATGCTCAAACAGATTAACCCTGAATTTAAGTAAGACAAAATACTTGGTTTTTCAACCACGACAAAAAATTAGTTTTAATCTATATCCTCCTCTAAAATTAGCAGATCAGTACCTACAACAGTCATATAGTGTTAAATATTTAGGGATCATTATTGATTGTTTCCTGTCGTGGCATGAGCATATTTATCATATTAGTAGTAAAATTAGTAAAAGTGTCAGTATTATTGCTAAACTAAAACCACATGTGACATCCCAATCTCTGATAAGTATCTATTATGCACATGTATACCCCTATCTAACCTATGGTTGCGTACTGTGGGGCAATAATTACGAGGCGCCATTGTCACAATTAATGAGACTACAAAACAAAGTTGTTAGAATTATCAACAATGTGCCACTTTGTGATCATATTACTCCTCATTATGTAAACCTTGGTTTTCTTAAGCTTCCCGACATTGTTAAATTATAAACGTGTCAACTATTTTATGATAAACTAATTAATACGAAGTCGACGAACATTACATTGTCACTACTATATGCGCAACATAATTACGCTACTAGAAGTGAATCATTAAAAAACCTAAATCCAGAATCTTTAAGAATAAACATAAGCAAATTTTGTCCAACTATCTTAGGGTGCTTTTATTGGAATGATATTCCTTTATCAATACGCAACAAGCCAACTAGAAAACTGTTTAAAAAAGCACTTTACCAGTTTTATTTTGCTCAGTATTGATAATTCCAACATTATATATTTATTTACTATGCGTGTACTCTTTCCGCTCTAGGTTACTTTGTAGCCTAAAAGAAAGGTACTTAATTAAAGAGTGTGTAAATAGTTTACTACATCTTTGCCCTTGGCACTGCATCTTTCAGTGTACGTATTTTCTTAAATATATTGTATCTTATGTTTGTCAAGTGGAAATAAATAAATACAAATAAATACAAATACAAGCATATAAAAGAAAGCATTATATTCAATAAAAATCAGATGTTACTCCTACTTGTGTGCGATGCGAATGTCCTTACTGTGAACATGACGACATCAGTAAACCTGCATTCTATATCCACTCTCAGCGGATTTCTTCTTGCTTCTTTTCCTCTTATACATGCCGGTGCATTAAGCAATCTGAAATCGGCAACAATAAGAAATTAACGTGTGGCCCGTGAGAACAGAACAAAGGAATCCAGTAATCGTATAATGAAGTTTATATTTTATTTTGGTTTTATTTGATCTGAAATTAAAACCATTCAATTTATGATGAAATAACAGAAAAGATCACGAAAAAAAGAAAAATAAGCCAATCACTAAATTAGCGAAAAGACAATGCGGTCGGTAAATCATCTCTTTGTTCTAAATGAAAACGAGTGAAGCATTCTAAATTTAAACCTTTAATAACGAAACAGCGAGAAAAATGCACATACTTCGTGAGAGGATTCCAAACTTATCCTGAATAACCCTAATATTTCTCTAAAATTCTGCCAACTTAAAACTATGTGTCAAAGTGACAATTAGTATACCACTTTAAGCTGAATAATACTAGTCAAAAGGCCTATTGGCTATTGATAACTGTAACTAATCAATGAGACATTCTTATCATTTCCTTTGTGGTTAAACCAAATTTAGAATTGCTTGTCACGTAACTCAATGTCATTGTATAAACAATGTACTTGAAAATGATTATATTATTGTTAAATAGCAATTATCGATTTCACAAAATGAAGGTGATTGTCACTAGAGCTACACGTTTATCTTTGGGTAACCAGAGACGAAAAATTGGTGCTTTAAAAATTCTAAGGAGTAACTTGTTACCTCTGTAAACTGGAGGTCTTGAAAGTGTAAACAGCGAGTGACCCTTGGAACCAGGTCGTCCTTTGTTTCGATCCGCCAAACTGACGTGACGTCATCGGATCTTCGGTGGACATCTTCGGTTTAAGCGTCTGCTCTGACCATCGTAAAACAAATATGGCAGCCACTCCGAGGTTTCAAAGACTGGCTGAGATTCAAGATCGTCACTCGAACTATACTTCCCAGACTTGCGAATGAAGTAAGATTATTGTTGTCATGATTTGAATGACCGATTATCTTTGTGTTGTTGGTTTTGAAGACACACTGTAAGAGAACGTATCATGCGATAGCTACAGCCTGTAAACTTTAGATGCATGGCTAAATCTGCTAGTATCTGGTAAATTGGTTTCTATCGAGCTCAGTGTGAAGTGTTTCATGTGGCAAGGATACAGTGGGGAATACATGTTTGTGGAACATCACTTTAATTATAAAGGGACGTCCTGTCAATTTGGTGGATGGCCGGGATGAGCAGGGTTCCATCTATCAAACTGACGTGACAAATGTCGAAAATCAAACCTTAAATTGTGTCGTTATAAGCTTTTATAAGATTACAGTTTCCCTGAAGTAGGTAATGGACTAATACGCCGTATTGCTGCAGAATCTGTTCATTTCATTCATGTATTTTGAGTACTGACTGTTCCCCTTTGTTACTTTGCCTAATTGAAGCTCAGTCAGTCGTGCGATTGAGGTTGTCTTGCAATTCATATTTCCTACCAAAAATCGGGCTAAGACCCCCTTATTTGTTCTTAGAGAAATTGTTCTTCACTATCAATCAACCAGGAAGCTTGTATCAACTCTTTAACTGTAATGAACTCTCTGAAAATGGTCAAAGGGGCATTGGATAGTATTTTTTGGTGACAATTCAACAAAATGAATTTTGTGATTACAGTTGTATTGCCTTATGCCCCAGGTTATTGTGAATTACCTCCTGAAACAGAAAGGCCATTGTCGGATTTCGCTGTATTTGCCATTCTCGTGGCAGTCCTTAGACAGTAGACATTTAATAAAGGGTAATTTTGGAACCTATGTGTAATTATTTTGATTATTTCATGCAAAATTAATAGAAAATGATCCATTTACTGACAGATTTCTCTAAATACAGAAATTGAAACCTCGTATCACAGCTCATTGTTTGGAACTGTTACTATAGCTGGCATTGTGAAATCAATACCTTACTATGTGAATATTACAAGACTTTGGGTTCAGAGAGCCCGTAAATCTACTACAATGACATCAGTAGTTGCATTTTCAGTCTCGATGCTTACATGTATAACTTGAATGTTTGATAAATTACCAATATTTTTTGTGATGTTAACTTACTAAGCATGGAAAAATTGCTTAGCAAATGTTCGTGAGCCA
>NC_090889.1:49141837-49144337 GCF_036669925.1 Montipora capricornis
GTTTTCACAATATTTTTCGGGTAATGAGTCCCACTGCCATCTTGGATAATGCTCAAAAATTGCAAAAAAATGCCAACCTCTTTCCCACCCACTGGAGCGAGAGAGGGGAGACCCTGGTCTGGTCTGGTCACGTGTTCAATTAACATTTCTAAAACTGAGGGAGGGGTCCTTTGTATCAAAGACTTTTGTCGCCTATTCTTTTGTCCAAATCAGAGCGAGGCTCACACGCACAATTCATAAGCAGCACATTTAGCATGTCGGTGGCCATAAAACCAAGTCCACAATGTTCCTCAGCAATCCTTAGTTCGCCATTTCGACTAATCGAAGTTATTCAAACATCAATTTCAAGCCAAAACAAGTGAAGTGTCTTGAGGCAATTCACTGTGGTCGAGATGTTGTAGCGTTGCTACCTACAGGTTACGGAAAATCCATGATTTTCCATCTTCTCCCAGCGATATTTCAAGGTCGCGACAAGATAATTGGAGGGTCACGAAGTTCTCCTCAAGTTCGACCAGTTGTCATTGTTGTTTTGCCTCTGAATGCTCTGATTAAAGATCAAATCAGACGAATTTTAGAGGGAACATTGACCGCAGCAGCTCTTAATGTTAAAAGGAATCAGTCCAATTCCGGTAATTTTGATCTCTAAGTCGCCGACACCAATTTTTCTCAGTTGCAAAATGCAAAATACGACATCATATTCATGCACCCAGAGGCTTTCCTGTCCTGCAAGCAAGGCATGGATCTTTTTCAAAGTTCACCGTATCAGCTTGCAATAAAAGCAGTGGTGGTCAATGAAGCTCACTGTATCTTGGAATGGTAAGTTTTTAGTTTGCAATTTAATCAAGCTTACCGGTATTGTTTTCATTCGATCTGTTTCTGGTAACCGGTGCACGTTTTTCTACAAGTGATATGAAAATAGATACGATTTCTGTTGCGGTTTAAAGTTAATTCAGCACGTGCACTTAATGTTACAATAATCTTACACAAAAGAATTCTGAAAAAGCTGACTGGTTTGAACATATTGCAAACCAAAGAAAAAATATAACCATATCATTTCAACTATAGTGTACCTTCTTTCACATTACTTGATGCAAGCAATTAAATTGCTATTAATTTTTTGTTTATGATCACACCTGGTTTTAAGTGTAAGTGTTCCCGAAGGTTTTTGCAAACGGTAGGAGTTGGTAATAATTTTGTTTTCCTCACATCAATGAGAAACAAAATTATTTCCTTAGGATCAGTCAATAAGTGTTCAGTGTTACTTTACACGAAACTTATTATTATATTCTTTTTTTGTTCTTTAGGGGAGACGATTTTAGGAAGGACTACTCGCAACTGGCTATGTTGTGCCACTTTTCCATCTGTTCCTGTGGTAGCACTCACAGCCACGGCAAACAATGATGTGGCCACAGTAAAGGCATCACTCAACGTGAAATCACCCCTCGAGGTAATTGCCAACCCAAACAGGCCAAACATTTTTTATGAAAAGGTTTTTCGGATAGGGGAGGATATTGACTTTTTTGATGGATTACTGGAACCCATTGCTAATCAGCTGAGAGAAGCAACATTAAATCAACCGCTGACTGTCATGTACCTGCCTTTAAAGTAGTGTGTTTTTGCATTTAAATACTTCCAAAGGCATTTGGGTGATGGACAATATTATCCTCCATCCATAAAACCAGATTTCATTTGCCAATATTCAAGATTTGTATGTTCAATAAACATGAATGGATCATTTGTAACATTTTTAATGCAAGATAATTTGGATGCTTTGGAGATGCACAAAATTAATGCTTATTATTTTTGCCTTATATATTAACATAATTATTTATATAGCTACATTGAGATTAGTAAAAAGTTGATATAAAGCCATCTGAAATTGTGTTTTGACCTGGATAAACATAGCTTTCAAAAAAACAGCTTCTCACAGACCAAAGTCGATAGTATTTACATGTACATGTATATGTTTTGGTTCAAGTTTTTCTAAATCAGTTTTATTTTTTATTTTCCTTTGTCTTGAATTCATGATCACAATTTTAAACAATAGAAAAAAAAAACCAAACTGGTTGAAAAATTTCCAAAGGCCCATTTACAGCCAGAATGCACTGCGTGCCCTGATATATTTCTCACAGTTAGAAATGCTGATTTCATCTTCATTTAACCAATCAGACAGCGAGTTTTAACAATAACAGCTTTTCAAAACAAAAACAAACGGGCATGGTGCATTCTGGCTCAAAGTAGGCCTTTAAACCAAAGAAAATTCTTAACCTCAACATATACTACAAAGTTGAAGCAGTTAAACCAATAAATAAATATCTGTTTACTGCAAGTTCGACTGCAAATCATGACAATAACTGTAAGGATGTTGATCGAATATGATAAACATAAATGCCCAATTTCATTTTTTTCAACCATAAAGTTCAGAAGCCCAGAGACAGGAAATTTTAAATATTCTAGTTTTTTTACAAACAACAATTTACTTCCCTGGACAATTGTCAGT
>NC_090889.1:49156837-49171837 GCF_036669925.1 Montipora capricornis
AAACCCTTTTGTGCCTCCTTATGTGAACTTACAAGTCACTGCAAGAATTCTTGATACATGAATAAGTTCAAAAAAGCACCTCATTAACCTATATGGTAAAGGAGGATGTTGACATACAGACGTAAGCTTTCTTCCTTACAATATAACTGTCATTGATAGTCTGTGCTTCGTAGTTATAACATTACAGACAAGTAAATTTAACTGTGTGCTGCCTGCATTATGTCCATTCTCACCTTAGACTCTGTAAGCCAAGTTTTTTCAAACCAATTCCTAAGCTTGGAATTAGCCAGCCAAAGTGCACTATCCTTAAGGGAAGGCAAATTCTTCTCAAGTGACTCTTTCGTTGAGGATTTTGCAACATTATGAAGCAATGTTAGGACATCTTCCCTGCTGGCAGTCAAACCATTTTCACACTTTCATAACCATCTATCCCAGCACTGTTCACGGTGAAAGTCACAAATATATGTAGTGGTATCTGTTAAGCCAACATTAAAATTAATGTCCAATATATCAGGGTTTTCAGTAGAATTTTGAGCAGCCATTGCTGCGCTGCTTTTGTACATGGCTGAAGCATCATCGAGGTACTTATACAACCATACAATGTACCTAGTAATAAAAGCTGTGACAGGTGTTTCAGCCTCAACTGGGAACCCTGTATGCACCAGTATAATTATATCCTCAAAGAGTTGTTGCAGATTAAGTACTATGAAGGACAAAACTCCTATGGCACCAGCCTTAGCATGACTTTAAGGCTTTGCCCTCATAGGAGTATCCACATTTGTAACTGAATACCTGAATGCCCTGGCAAAGTTGTAATGTATGGCCTGCTTTTCCAATCAGTTATTTGATCCTTGCTTATTCAAGGAGGCAAACAAGGTTTTGAATGAATACATGTGCATTTAACTTAGTAACAACTTTAAATTTCTAATATCCATATGTTTCATTATAGGTTATGTATTTGAGTACATTGGAACCATTTTGAGTCCTTCTTACCAGGGAATGCTCTCTCAATGTCATGGATCTACTCATGGCAAAAGTCAGTCATGAAATACTGGGGTTTCCAGCTGCCATTCCAGTCATGGAATATCCCTAGTGCTTCCCCTTTGAATGATGAAGGACCCCCACAACTATGTAATTTACATTTGTCTTTACCACCAGGAAAAATAGAGGGAGCTCATGTCTCATTGTTTTGTAAGTAGCGTCAAGGAGGGTGATTTCATTTCTGTAACGGATCATAAGTTTTTTCTGCCAGGTTGTCTGATGAGCAAACAAAAGATAAGTGCACGCACAGTTTTCATGTGTTTCATCATTGTTGCCTTCAGCATCTGTTGATGAGGCTCCTAGGGCACAGGGTCTAAAAAAGAAGAAGTCTTGAAGGTTCTCCTGACGCCACTTTTCAATTTTCTTCTGCAGGTGTTCCTGATCAGTTTTTGACAGAAATTTTTTCACTGATGCCTTTTACATGTGGTTCCTGACATTCACATCTGTTGGGTAATAGCGTCTGGTTGTTTGTTGCTGGTAGAGCTTGCCCTGGAAATAGTTCCATTTTTACAAATTGTCTAAGATGTCTCTTCATGTCATCAACAGTTTTCACACCTTCACCAACAAGCTCTTCAATCTTCACCACAAGCCTTTTGCCTATTGGCTGCAGAATACCACCAACCTTTTGGTTTGATACATGAGGAGAAAAATAAACATGGAACTTAAATTTTCACAGATAATTATACGGAAACTGTGTGTGTGTAAAGGTACTGCTGTTAAAATGGAATGGTCGTTTAATGGAACAACAATATGAGCGCCAACACGAAATAAATAATTAAAAGTTATTATTTCGTAGTCAATTTCATTTAGTCTTAATCAACTTTCAATTCCGTTTAAGACAAGCAAGTACCTGCGAAGCTAAAGAATATTGTACAAAGCAATGTGTTTTGGTATGCTGAAGCCACATTTGAACACTTTGGCCATGTGGTTGTGGGCAGCACCCCATATGGTCGACCAAATGAAATGTGATTGTGAGTGTTAGTAGACATGGCGAGTTGTTTCAGCCTTGTTAGGCCTCAGTAGACACTGCCACATGGCCATGGTGCCCAATGTGGCTTCCGCTTACCTCATATCAAGCGACATCCTACATCCCAGAAGTGTGTTATGGGCTTCTACACATATAAAACTGTTGTCCTCAGGTTGAGTTCGTATCCCAATACCATCAGTCTATTCATGTCAACAGACCTCTCCAATGATGTGATCTTTGTGATCATCCTCCTTTGGTAAATGAACTATGTTCCTCGTTCAACCTGGGGTATCTTTCCACTGATTATGTCGGTCTTTAGCTTTTTAGACATATCCCTTCGAGGTCTTTCTGTGTCATCTCTGATCTATATAGTTAAAAAAGTCATGATTTTTTTAAATGAAGTAACATATTTTTCTGATAAATTAGTTATTAATATTATTATAACTGTGGTTGTATTTTTGTACCTTGTAATTGCAATACTTTATCACTTCTGATAGACGAATACTTTCAGGGCAGCCAAACTTCATTGTATCTTGAGGTAAAAACTTCCTCCTTATAAATGAGTGATCATCAATCTGTAGTTAGAAGATTGATATTTTTTTTATCCTCACTGTTTAGTGCTAAAAGCACAAAAAGGCCATGTCTGATGAAAAAATGCTCCATACATGTGGTCGTAACCAACATACCTTGTCTTCAGAATGTCTTGCTTTAAATGACTTTTTCCTGTCTGGGCTATTTTGGCAGTCAAATACCTTGGTGCCAATTATGCTGAAGGGAACTCCATCAAATGGTATTTTATCATCTTTAAAAGAGACTTGCTGGGCAAAGGGATCTGTGCCATGGAAACAAGGAAAGTTTTTATGTTTATTATGATGTCAACTGTAATCTGGAGTGAAACTTATGCTTTAGTCAACCCCATGTATTACATACAGCCTTTGTAAATAAGCTTACTACTTATTCAACTTTAGACCTTCATTTCTAGTAAATTATCAAATTCTCAATACCACTGTGAACGTGCACATTCTAATCCAACATTCTTACCCTCTCCTCCCACACACACACGTTCATATCCCTATCCTACCAAATCCAGTACTATAAAAAAAGACATTTATTGATGAACTAAAATGTCCTTTGTTGTCAATAAACACGCTTATTGCTATAATTATTTTATATTATTATTTATCTTATTATTGTTTATTACTTCCTTGGCCCTTAATACAAATCTTACCTCCTGCTCCAAACATTCTGTCTGATTTAAAGCAAGAAGACTTTGTTGTTTCCAGTTCATATTGTCTAATTGCAGTCATGGCTGCCTTAACAAATTCAATGCACGACGAGCTTCGTGCGGTTCTGAAATCGAAGACCCTTGCCGATGTTTTGCTATTCTACAGCAAAACATCAGCAGGAGAACGCACTTTTTGTTGAGGTAAATTGTCATCAACTTTTACCTCCCTAACCCAGAGAAGTGTGAGAAATCAGAAATCGAAACCTAGATATTGTCACGTGTGGTGAAGACACACAGCATGAACCCCTGAACTATCCGTGGCATATTCGATCGAAGAAATACGTAAAGGCTTTATTTTCAATTTCGCTAGATTGTGATAATAGCTCGCGCAAACAGCTTGAAAAACTCACAGTTCTTTGTGAAGTTGGTTTTCAACAATAAGATACAAAAAACACAAATGCAGAAACTGCGACAATTGAACTACTAACAACATTTTAGAAAATTTACAAACAGCTGATATTCAACTGGAATGATATTAATCAGAAACATGAAAGAAAAACCCAAACGGCCCGTGTAATGCTACACGACACAGCTCGCAATAACTTAAAACTGCTGAGGAGACGTGTGGAAGAATGAAACTCACACAAGCTATATGTCTGCACACTCAACAGCAAGCTCGACAAATCGTAAAAAATCACCTTCCAAATTGGCCCATGCACTAAATTTCTGGTACATTCAAATACATAAGATAGCCAAAATTGACGAATTTTTATTTTATTTCATTTTTTATTATTATAAGTACTTTATTTACCAAACAAGAGTACGTTACAATACTTACTTACAATTGTGCTCTTAGATAAATGTTCCTGTATTGGCTATTAAAATGTTTCTATCGATT
Source organism: Montipora capricornis (assembly GCF_036669925.1). Lineage (NCBI taxonomy): Eukaryota > Metazoa > Cnidaria > Anthozoa > Scleractinia > Acroporidae > Montipora > Montipora capricornis. The sequence goes on from NC_090889.1 coordinate 49,160,969, forward strand.
ACACATATTAAAACTAATGTATTACATTAATATACATATAAGGCTGATAGGAGGGTGGCACTATCATGTCAAACTTCTATTTCAAGCTGCATAATAAATTTAGATATAAATTCAGAGATGTCTGTTTTCTTTTGCATTGATTTACATCCATAGTGGTGCTGCTTTACATATAACAGAAGAAGACACAAATCCTTGGTTTGCTTATTGGAGAGATTGAAAGCTGGGGTTGGTAAATTGAGAAAAACTTGAAGCGGCGTGAGTTTAAAATTGGTTTTGTAGGATATATTGAACCACTGAATGGATTCGTCACATAAATTCAGAAAAGAACAACATTCAAAGAAAGTATGTTCTATAGAATCGTTTTCGCCACACATAACACACATATTACAATCAGTTATCCCAAACCGTGTCAGTTCCTTGTTAGGGACTAGTATTCTGTGTAGCAACTTAAAATAAAATTGTCTTCGCTTATTATCTCGAGTGATTTTATAATTGCTTTCAATGCATTGCTCCCACTTGTCAGCGATCACAGTGCAATGTTTTCGCCATGTTGTAACTGCAGTAGGTTCAATACTAATATTCTCTGTAAACAGTTTGTAAAACTGCTTGCACGAAGTTTTCTTTAAGTTTAAACTAACATCTTTAGATATCTGAAAGTCGACATTTTCAGAAAACGAGTTCAGTTTTCCAAGATCTAAATGAGTGAAGGCGTAACTTTTCAGAGACGCTGGAATGGCTGTAATGATTTGGTAGTATTGCAGAAAATTAACCTTGATGTTATATTTATTACTGAATTCTTGTGGAGATAGGTAATTCCCTTGATTGTTTAGCAGATCTTGCACAAACAAGACATTTTTATCACGCCAAGATTTCCAAAACACCGATTTGTTTTTAACGTTGATATCTTTATTATTCCATAATATAAATTCGTGCTGTAGTGGATCTTCACAGTTGCTACGCAATTCTTGAAAGTATTCAAGTAGTTCCCTATAAAATAAGGGAATTTTCTTATCTAACCTTTCGACACTGTAATTGCAATTAAGTAGGAACAAGAGTCCACCAAGTTTTTCAAAGTGAGGGTTGGGAATTGCTGTCCAAGTGTCATGTGGATTACTTAAAAGTCTCCCTATTCAACAGAGGCGTAGCGCTTTAATGACAGTCCAAAAACAAGGAAAATTTAAACCGCCCTTAGATAAGGGACGGAACAGAACCTGTCTCTTTAGCTTATCACACTTATTCTTCCACAAAAACGCAAATAGTTTCCTCTGAGTCTGTTGGATCGCTGCTTCTGGGACAGAGAGCATTGAAGCAGCGTAAACTAGTTGAGACAAACCTAAGGATTTTGCAAGCATTGTTCTTCCAAAGAGAGTCAGATCGCGCGACAGCCATATATTAAGCTTGGTTTCCATTTTCCTTATTTTAATAAAAAAATTATTTTTGTTATTGCTAACTGCGTCGTGGGAGAGAAAGGTACCCAGAAATTTAATAGGTTCTTTTGGGCACTCGAATTCTAAAGGCATTGACTTGTTTTTGCTTGACGAACCAATCCACATGGCTTTAGTTTTCTTTTTATTTAGTTGCAACCCAGACAAAGCTCCAAAAGAGTTAGCCATATTCATAGCCTTTCTAAGAGATATAGTATCTTCAAGACTTAGGGTTGTATCATCCGTGAACTGTGAGATCTTGGCATTTTGTCCATCTGGAAGGGGGATGCCCCTGCAGAGTTCATCTTGGCGTATTTTGAGGGCTAGCAATTCAACTGATAAAACAAACAAGAGAGGGCTCAGAGGGCATCCTTGACGGACGCCACGTGAGACTTGGAAATAGTTGGTCATAAATCCAGCATTCAGCACGCCACTTTCAACATTGTTGTAAAGAATGGATATCCATTTCCTGATATTTGGACCAAAGTTGTATAGTTCAATACACTTGTGAATAAAATTCCACTCAATAGTGTCAAAAGCCTTTCGAAAATCAATGAATAGAAGGACACCTGGGAGTTTTTTCGCATCTGCGTATTCTATGATGTCATTCAAAAGACGGACATTTTGTCCAATGAATCTACCTTTAACAAAGCCTGTTTGATCAGTATGTATGAGCGAAGATAAAGTTGACTCAATTCTTTGTCCAATAACTTTTGCCAAGATTTTATAGTCAACATTAAGTAGAGTTAGTGGACGCCCATTAGACAGCTCAATGAGACAACAGTCGTCTTGAGGTATTAAACAGATCATACCGCGTCTTTGTGAGATTGACAATTGACCTTTAGAAAAGGCTTCATTATATGAATTAAGGAGATGCATGCCGATTAAGTCAAAAATTTTTTCATAAAACTCCTTTGAGAAGCCATCTTCACCAGGGGATTTATTGTTTTGAAGAGATTTTAGGACCCCTTTAATCTCATCAAGTGTAATTTCGACTTCAAGAGCCATTGATTGTTCTACAGACAATTTAGGAATGACTAAGTTTTCCACAAAGGTGTTAAAGTTCTCCCCGAAGTCCGTGAGATGAGAGCCAGATAATTTTGTTTCAAGTAGATCACTATAAAAGGACTCTATTTCCTTGTTTATTTGCTTCATGTCCGAAACAATTTCGCCATTCACGAGTTTCAGTTCAGCTATAGTCTTCTTCTCGAAATTGCGCTTTTCCAAGTTGAAAAAATATCTGGTTGGTTTCTCACCTTTTTCAATCCAACGGGCTTTTGAGCGAAACATAGCTTCCTTACCTCTTTTTTCGTACATATCCTTAAGTTCAGTCTTAATGGATTCATACTCATCTAACAATACTTGGTTGAAATAGTCACCTCCATGACACAATTGGTTGTCCAGAGCATCAAGTCTCCCTATTTTTCGATTCCTTACGTTTAGCTTTTGAATACGTTATTGTTTCAGTACGAATTTCCATCTTAATAAGTTCCCATAAGAGTTGAAGACTCTCAACTTCTTGATACTTAACTAAAACTCTTGGAACACATTCCGTGATTATTTCGATGTAATTATCATCCTCTAATAAAGTATTATTGAATTTCCATGTACCTGGACCTCGTTGGTACGCATCATTAATTTCTAAACTCAAAAAGATGGCCTTATGATCTGGAGCAGTTGAAGATCGAATTTCAGCCTTCCTTATGTTTGGCTTTAATGCCTGTGAAATAATGAAAACGTCAATTCTTGATTTAAGCTTAAGAGGTTTTGATTCGTAAGTAAACACTTTTCGCTTAGGATGTAAGGCCCGATAGGCGTCGACAAGACCTAGTTCATCCATAAAATGAAGAAGAAAGTTTCTATAGTTCGTCCCAAACCATGGGCATCCTCCGTATTTATCTATTGAGTGAAGAGTAGTATTCCAGTCACCAGCAATGATAACTTTGGACGTGTTTGTGTTAGAAACAATAACAGTACATAAATTCTGAATAAAACAACATTGGTTTTGAGGGTCACAAGGAGCGTACACAGAAGCTAAAAAAAGATCCTCATCGCCTTCCCTAGTTTTAACAATGACTAGTCTACCATCTGGATCAATAAACTGGACGCTAGATGTAAACAAAGAATTTGGTCTCTGTAATATGCAAGTACCTTTAGAGTGTTCTGTACCGTGTGAGAAAAAAACTTTCCCACCCCATTCTGTAGCCCAAGAGACTTCGTCTCCTTTCAATGAGAATGTTTCCTGGAGACAATAGAAATCAGCTTTTTGATTCTTTAGATACGAAAATAATGCCCTTCGTTTGACATGATTGCGTAATCCCCTTACATTCAGTGATAGGAATTTGATAAGTGTCATACTATATTATCGCCTAAAATCTTACACCTAAAGTTAAATGCACAATAGTTATGCTAATTTAAGGTTACGTTAATTAAACTCAACAGCAATGAGTTAATCAAGAAAAAGAAAACAAACAAAGGAAAGAGCAACAAGATAAAAATAAAAGGGAAAAAGCAAAAAAAAAGGAAAAAACCTCTAACTTTACAACAGAAACTAATGAAGTGCAAAAGTTTTTTACGAAAAATACGCTTAAGAGACTAACCTCCCATGATTATTGCATGGATGTTTATTGAACATTTATAATTCATCAAGATCATCTTCAGAGTAAATTCTAACAGGATTACCTGATGGTGAAGTTTTAAGAAAGACCTTTCCATCTAGTGTCCAAACACTTGATAAAAGTCCATCAGCCTTCATATCATTCGCTTGTCTTACTAAGTCTGCCCTATAAGGTGTGAGGTTTTCGTTGATAAATATACGGTTTTGCTTTGCTGCTGCTGAGGCATAACTGGGATATAAATCTGACATCTTAACTGACTTCAATTTCGTTCGCTCCTTATATAGCCGAGACTTAACTTTATGGCTACAAAATTTTACGATGATAGGTTTCATACCATTTCGTCGTCTTAGCTTGTGAGAGATTTGGATGTCCTCCGCAGGAACAGGGACATTAAAAGCCGCAGCTACCTTGAGAACAACTTCTTCCGTTGAGGTGTAAATATTTTCCGGAATACCATGTATTTCAAGGGAATTTTTTCTCGAATACTGCTCGAGGTTATCAAGCGATTCAATCAACGAGTCGATCCTTACCGTCTGCTCGCTTAATCTTGTTTTAGTCCCGAGTAGTTCTTTCTGAAGTAGAGCACTTTGCATGTTAGCCTTACCAAGAGACACTTTAAGCTCATTGAGTTCACGTTTATTAGATCTCAGCGACTTCTTTAACTCCTCCATGTCTTCTCTAAATTTGACGTTTCCTCTCGAGATGCTCGTAATTGAGGACTGTATAGATGACAGCATCTGTTTAATTTCCAGCAGAGTTGGTTCTTCTTTAGGGAGGTTCTCGTCGCCGAATACATCTTTTTCTTCGGTTTCCTCCATATTTGGCTTCTTGGCGGAATTTTCAGCAGAACCTGAGCTAGAACCCCAGTCACCTCGCTTGTTTTTCCTCGAGTTTGCCGACATTATGGACATTGAAACAAAGCAAGCAATTGGACAGTAAAAAACAAGAGCAAAAAAGACAAGAGCCCAACGAAATTCTAGATTTGGGGAGTCGAATTTCGCGCTGCTTAGAAAACACGTCCGTCCACTTCGACTCCGCGCATGCTCTTAAGAGCCATTTTCCCAGAAAATCGAAAATCGCAAGACACTCGTGAAAAAATCGAAATTTTTTTTCTTTTGCCAAAACATCCCTTTTAGTACCCTAATTCAAGAAAAAATAGTTTTGGGTTCAAGCGATTCATTGTACGGGAGAAATTACTAAAAGTTTGAAAAATCGATTTTTTGCTGGTTTTTCGTACTCAAAACAACGGAATCCGACCGCAACTTAGAGAAAACGTTGAACGCATAAGAAACAATCCCTAACATCAAAACTTCAGCCGAGAATTATTACATACTTACTCTTTAATTTTATGAAAGAAAATTTGAAGAAAGAAGTTTTTAACAATTACAATCGACAAGTTTAAAAAGGTCAAATTTGTATCTCTGGAAATGTTAATAAATGAAGGCGAACTTTAACTGTTGTAAAAGCCCTCTGGTATATGCCGCTTCCTTGTAAAACCCATATAGAATAAAACCTTGGCTATTGAACTAAGTTACTGGAAAGTTTTAGCTCTGGGAATCCAATACAGTTCTCACACTAAAGTAAGCAATTTGAGTATCTGAGTAAATAAGACGTATGCAAATTAGACGGCCCGCTGAATGAATTCATATTTTTAACGCAAAGTTTTGTTGAACGAACAACTTACCATTGCTTGTTGTGAGAGAAGTTAAATCCATCTCTGAATCTGTTGGTGGCAACTCATCCATAACTGATTTCGACCAAAATGTGTCCAGCAACTTCAGCGCTTGAGCTATCTAAACACTTCCCACGCAGCGCTTATTACGCGTCATCAGACGCTTCTGTAATAATGAAACCCGATTATGTTTTGGTCCGAAAATAACATAAAATGATGAAAATTAACCACTGCTCAAACCACACAGTTAACAAGGTGAGTATTACTCTTATTGAGCGAACAAATCAGATACTAGACGGGATAACAAGATCATATGACGCATAATTTAACAAACGCGCAGAGATTGGTCACGCTAGCTTGTCACATACGACTGTACGTACTATACTTTGTACACATTGTAAACAGATTAAGAAACAATTACAGCTGTCCCAATGAAAAAATGTACAACCCTACGTCTATTCGACTCTGGGAACAATATTAATATAACATTTCCAGGTCAAATGCTCCTGGAATAAAATTCATATATTGTCACGAAGTGTTTCGCAACTTACTATTGCACGTGCCTCTACGATTTCATTTTAATTGAATTATTCCCGTCTAGTATTACGAAATGCTACCCTGCTCACCGACGTTTTTTCTGTTTTGGGAATTTGGTGCGCGCACAAGATAAGCGATTGCCCGTGAGAGGAAGGGCGGAACGCGCTTTTTTTTATACGTGCATCTAAAAATGAAGAGAGTCTGTGAACAGGCTGGTAAAGTACACAAAGTGCAGAGTTCTGCCTAAACGGTGTTCTCACTTCTCCTCAGAGGCTGCTTCCAGAAGTGAATCATTCACCATTTGTTCTCGCTGGAATAACTAAGTCAAGAAAAAATCTATTTTGTTCATTGTTTTGCTTTCTTTGCTTATTTTTGAAGTTTGTTTATGTTTAAAAGAGCGTTCCTGTTCGGAGAGTGAGATCATTTCTTGTTTGTCAGGCTGAGTCCTTGTTACAAATCAGTCAGTTACCATTCAGTTTGTGACTATTTGCACGTTATAAATGTCTCTCCCCGCTCTAACAAATCAATGACACCTTATCTTATAAATGTGAAGAGGTATTCTAGCCTGCATAACAGGTGCTTTATGAGCCAAGCGAGGCGAACGCGGCATTTGCTCAAAGCGCGAAACGAGTTCGAAGCGCGAGACGAGGGATAAAGAAAGATAAAGCTTTATTTTTTCCTCCCCTCGTCGCGTTTCGCGCCTCGCGCAAAATGCCGCTTTCGCCTAGCCTAACTCATAAAGCAGGGGCACCCTGTGAAATATCTGTTCGGAAAAGCAAACATTGCCTAGGATTTTCTATAGCTTGAGGAAGGCTAAAATTTCTAGATGACCGTTTCATTCATGTACACAATTTTCGAAGCTTATGTAATAAATTCCCTCCGATTTTCTGAAGTTCATTTTTCCCATTTCACTCCCCAGGTGAGGTTGTTTTTCGTAGAGAAAGGAAGCCTAAAATTTTCGGAATCGAAAATGCCATGCAGAAGGAACCGAAAAACTATCACTTTCGGAAAACTTTGAATTGCTGCTAAAATGTTCGGGAAAATAACACTGAAGCCCTCGTAACTTCGAAAAGACTCAAGTTACCCTAGGATGCCCGAACAAATACAAATTTCTTAGCGCCACTTAGAAAACATTTCTAGAGATCTAAAAGTACTCTGGATAGCCTAAAAAGTCTTTTCAAAGTAATTCGGGGGGAAACCGTCGTTGAGTGCCCCTGATAAAGCGCCTGTTATGCAGGCTGGAGGTATTTCTGCAAGTTCTCTGAGTTAACCAAAGATAACTTTGTTTTTCTTCACTAAACAACATTTCTAGAGGTCTCTAGAGAAAGCGTTACGCGCGAGAATGTGGAATTTTATAACACTCCACATCGCGTATTCAGCCCTGCGGAGTGGTTCTCTTTTTCTCGCGCTCGCGGCGTAAATTGGTCAAATTTAACTCAAAGATTATTATTAGCCTCAATAGGCTTTTCAACAATTTTGAGGAGGTCTCGAAGGTTTCAAGGATGCGATAAGCACACTCAAGTTTAAAGTTGTGTTGTGAACAAGCTCTAAATGAAACTGAGAATTTCTAGTTACCTGGCTAGGGATCCTGGTTTCGGAGGAAAAATGATAAAAAACAAATCCGAAACAAAACTATAGCAAGCTATAAAGTTGAATTTTATGCTTTTTTATTTTGCTGTAGGGATTGTTGCAAGGTGGTAAATTCGGGAATAACGAACTTATTAAGGAAACATTTGTGTTTGAAATATTTTGGGAAATATTATACCTTCACTCTGAATCAAAAACTGTGATAAATGTCTTTTACAACAAGTCACTATATGCATGTGTCTGGACCAATACAAATATATAAATCAAATTAAGCAAGAAGGTCTGTTCGGTGAAAATTGTATGTATTTTTTACCAACAAAACAAAGACCGAAAACAGAAGCTATTGAGTATTTCGTGACAGTTTGCTAACGCGACCTTAGCATATGTAACCGATTCGTGGGTCAGTAGAAGTCATAAGACCTTGTGGTGGCTTGAAATCTTAACTAAACAAATTCAAAATCGAAGTCAACGGTTTGGAATGCATTTTAATTCTGCTTTTTTCCCATGAAGAAAACTATTTTACCATTGTGGTAACGGAGTTTCATCAAGCGATGACAGTTTCAGTTCGAAGTTGCGATCTCAATGATTTCGCTGCGGCAATGTGGCTGAACAAACGTTTTTCAGTCGTCATATAAAAAGTTATTTACGGCTCTCACCAACACAGCTGAAAGCTAGAAATAACATTTTCACTGTAAAAACATATTACTAGCAACAGTAAGTAGTCCTTTTGCACTAAACTTTGTTTAGTATGAATTCCTTCAGCGGGCCGTCTAATTTGCATACATTTTATTAAATGAAATTCTCAAATTGCTTACTCCAGTGTCAGGGCTGTATTTAATTCCCAGAGCTAAAACTTTCCCGTAATTTACTTCAATAGCCAAGGCTTTATTCTATATGGGTTTTACTAGGAAGCGGCATATACCAGAGGGCTTTTTCAACAGTTAAAGTTCGCTTTCATTTTCTAACATTTCAAGAGACACAAATATGTCCTTTTTAAACTTGTCGATTGCAAATGTAAAAAACTTATTTCTTCAAATTTCTTTTAGGGCTTCAAAGATTAAGAACGAAATAATATTCGCCTGAAGTTTCGATGTTAGGGATTGTTTCTTATGCGTTCACCGTTTTCTCGAAGTTGAGGTCGGATTCTGTTGTTTTTAAGCGCGAAAAACCAGCCATAAATCGATTTTTCAAACTTTTTGTTATTTCTCCCGTACAATGAATCGCTTGAACCCAAAACTATTTTTTCTTGAATTAGGTCACTAAAAGGGATGTTTTGGCAAAAGAAAAAAAAATCGATTTTTTTACGAGTGTCTTGCGATTTTCGATTTTCTCGGAAAATGGCTCTTAAATAGTTCACAGGGCAAAGCTATGTAAGTGTTATCATTTTTTTTGTCAAAGTGACTGCTATGTGGTTCCGGCTCCAGGCCTACACACCAAAGTTCAAGCCAAAAACAGACACGGAGCGAGAACTAAGAAATTGCTTCGAGGATATGTTGTTAATTACAAGAAGGGCCCTCGAAAACCACTTTGAGTCAAGGCATCCTGGACATGAGGCACCTAAAATTATTCAGTTCTCTCTTGGGGGTAAACAAGCTCTTCAAGTGCATCTTCGACTTCTAAAAGACCGTGCAAAGCACGAAAGATACATGGTATGGTTAACAGAATTGGTGGAATGAAATAACTCTGCACACAATCCCTTTGTTCCTGGTAAGTACTTTCATTAACGAACGAAATGATATGACAAATGAATCACATATAGAACATAACTGCGAGGATCGTAGCTTCACTTTATCTTAGCTTCATGGCTTCACTTTACTTTCATTACGAGTACTACCATTTAATAATAAAATCTCCGCTTAAAGAAGCAAATTAAGCGTTTCGAACGTCCTGTTTTTCCTGTGGTTACTATTTGTTACATCATCAAATGATTTCTTTGTGCTCTTTGTTTAAGTCTATTATATGCTTATGATTGTGCTCGTGTCGGTGAAAACCAGGCTGAAACAATCATCAGACATTAAGAGCGCCTCTCAGCAATTTTCACCTAAGACCGTGCAAGATAAAAAAATCGAAAATTGCCAAACTTGTTCACAATAAATTACTACCAAAACCATTTTTATAAAAATTTTTTTTTTTTTTTTTCGATAATTATTTTACCTGGACGGCTACTTTTTGGTTTTGGGGCCTTGTGAGCGTGTGAAAACGACTCCAAAATGTTGCTTGTTTGAATCGCTATTTTTGAAATAACGAATGAGTAACTTGAAATTCAAAACAACATGGCACAACTAGAGTAATTCCTTCACCCTTTAGCGCTGTTAACGGTACAATATACCAAAACTGGAATTTTTGACCAAATTTTAAAACTTAACCTTTTTTACATTGATTACAGAGTGTACGAAATTCGACTGTCAAAAAAGCATCCTGGTACATGGCTTTCTCAAACGGGACGATATTCATCGGAATAAGCAATGTTTCTGCTGCAATTAAATTCAATAAAATTTTGGGTAAATGAAACGGAGGATTTTTTGAGGCCAATTTCAACATGCTGTTTGTTAACAAAAGTCGACCTTTGACCACCAAAGCGGAGGCAAGGTATATTGAAATCACACACGCTAATCTCGATTTATTCACTGAACAATTCGAGTCTTTAGGTTTACTGGAACTACTGTGGGTAAAATGGAACGTGTCATTTGAAAATTTAACTGTTTTGGTTCAAGAGTGACATAACCGGTAATTAAAATAACTGACCTAAAAATTTTCATACTAGTAAGATTCATTCCATTCCATATTTTTACGCAAACAAGTTTCCTTAATTCACTTTCTGAACATACCTGCAAAACAAACAAAGAAGGTATCCCCCTTTATATAAGTACACGCTGGTTGGATTTTCCTCGAAGCCCTCAATCAACCATCGAACCAGTCGAACGCTTTGTGACCTTTGTGAGTTGTCCCGTGATTGTGTCGTCAGAGCTGTCACGCAAGAGATTAGGACAAAGCACACAGATCAATGGCTTCGTGCGGTTATTCTGAGTTT
>NC_090889.1:49176837-49181837 GCF_036669925.1 Montipora capricornis
TTCTCAGTGATTTTCTGCTCAAGATCTTAAATTAAGTGATTTCAGTTAAAGCTTACCTGCACGTGCGAGCAAAAGTTTAGCCTCTGCATCCAGAGAAGAATCCGACACTTTATAACTTCTCAAGTGTGCCTTGGTGTCCTTATCACATTTTGCTATTGTTACGCATTGAACGTTTGCTGGATTATCAGAACGTGGGCCACAAGTTCCCCCAACAAACTCAGAATTGTTCAGTGAATAAATCGAGATTAGCGTGTGTGATTTCAATATACCTCGCCTCCGCTTTGGTGGTCAAAGGTCGACTTTCGTTGACAAACAGCATGTTGAAATTGGCCTCAAAAAATCCTCCGTTTCATTTACCCAAAAATTTTATTGAATTTAATTGCAGCAGAAACATTGCTTATTCCCATGAATATCGTCCCGTTTGAGAAAGCCATGTACCAGGATGCTTTTTTGACAGTCGAATTTCGTACAAATTTGGCACTCTGTAATCAATGTAAAAAAGGTTAAGTTTTAAAATTTGGTCAAAAATTCCAGTTTTGGTATATTGTACCGTTAACAGCGCTAAAGGGTGAAGGAATTACTCTAGTTGTGCCATGTTGTTTTGAATTTCAAGTTACTCATTCGTTATTTCAAAAATAGCGATTCAAACGAGCAACATTTTGGAGTCGTTTTCACTCGCTCACAAGGCCCCATACCGAAAAAGTCGCCGTCCAGGTAAAATAATTATCGAAACAAACTAAAAAATATTTTACTAAAAAATGTTTTGGTAGTAAATTATTGTGACAAAGTTTGGCAATTTTCGATTTTTTTATCTTGCACGGTCTTAGGTGAAAATTTTTGAGAGGCGCTCTTAAATAAGCGTTCTCATACATCAAAGCATTAACAGCAAGTCCTTCGAAATGCGTAAGAGTGACAGGGTAGTTTTGTCTTTTGACGAGCAAGGTAATTGACCGATATTGACCACGGGAGTGGTGTAAAGTAACGAGTGTGAGGTCGCACTATTTACAGAAGGACTCAAGCAAAAAGTGTTTAATTATTTACCACGTAGGTTACCCACCCACCTCGAACATGGGCAAGAATGCTTGAGGGCAGCCGTTCAAAACCAAAGAAACAAACAAAAAAATCAAAGTTTTGCGACTTCTTGAAGGTTTATTTTTATATAATACTTAGCTTAATGTTACATTGTATTTTTTTTCTGAAGTAAAATGGTGCCACTTCACATTCACAAATGTTGAACTGCGATTTTTTCAGTCACCTGTTAAAGAAAATAGCTCAACACAGTAAAAGAGAGCAAGCACTGTAGACCGCCCATGTGGAAGCAGAAATCACTCCGCCTATCATTTAAGACCTACAACTTAGAAGATGTCCAACGTGTACTGAGAACAATCGACTGTTCGTCTTTGCTTATCCAAATCCTTCAATGGCACTACAGAAATAAGTACAAACAAACGCCATGTCAGTTGTCGGGTCGTGCTGCTCTGGAAGCCGCAAAGAGCAAGACAAGAGCAAAGATGCCCACTCTTCGCTCTCAAGTTGACATTAGCACTGGACATGGGAGAGCGACTAGAGTGTGAACTTATTTGGTGCCCAGTATTTGACAGTTCCACCAGTGGTATGCTAGCATTACGAATGTTTGTCGGAAAAGTCCATTTTTAAAATCATTCTTTGGAGAAAACTGTTGCTTTATTATATTCGATGCAAGTAACTTTCTTAACGAAATGTAAAATAACTTTTGATTGACAGTCACCTTCCATCACATCAAGTTCATTGTTGTATTTCTACTGTAGAGAATTTAGAAAGCAATACGCTTCACAAAACTATACATTTCGGGATAAACAAACCCAAATGGAAAGTTTGTTGTTAGTTAGAGATTGAAATCTGGTGTCTAATTATTGGTTGTGAGGTTCCCTACAGTAATTTTTGTTTCTCTAAGTTTTGAAACATCTGCAGAGAAAACTCTCACAGAGCTGCAGCCGAAAAACACCAGCTGCTTCACTGCTGTCTTGCTGAAAGAGAACTAAAAAGGAATCAGTTACTTGAAATTTTAGAAGTCTCCTTCATTGCTCACAGAATAATTTTGTATCATGTTTTCAACTGAAACGCAAGAGGAGAAACTCTCAGAGTTGTAGACTAAAAGACCAAGGTTCTCTGTTTCAGGGTTCAAGCAAAATTGAAATTACACTACATTATCCTTGTATTTACTTATTTCCACTGAAACACCTTGAAAGAAACTCCCACAGAGCTGCAGCCTAAAGAGACCAAGCTTCTCTGTTGTTTCAGGGTCCAAGCGAAATTGAGAGTACATTACAGTCTTATCTTTGGTTAATTTCCACTGAAACACCTGGAGAGAAACTCTCACAGAGCTGCAGCCTAAAGAAACCAAGTTTCTCTGTTGTTTCAGGGTCCAAGCAAAATTGAGAGTACATTACATTGGTCATATCTTTGTTTTACTTCCACTGAAACACCTGGAGAGAAACTCTTACAGAACTGCAGCCTAAAGAGACCAAGCTTCTCTGTTGTTTCAGGGTCCAGGCAAAATTGAGAGTACATTACATTAGTCTTATCTTTGTTTTACTTCCACTGAAACACCTGGAGAGAAACTCTTACAGAACTGCAGCCTAAAGAGACCAAGCCTCTCTACTGTTTCAGAAGGAACAAACCTAACAACATATAAATACATGTACTTCAAACAGATGGCTTGGAGAAATTCAGTTCTAGAAAGATAATGTTCTTGTTGTAAACTAAGCTTTTGCATTAAGAAACATACCTATTGGGGGGCGGGGGGGGGGGGGGCAGACTGAGACAGCAGTGTTACCTCTGTTGTTACAGGCCCTGTTGGGGACCTGCATTGCTGTGTTTATACACCCACACACATTTACAATAATAAAATTATCACATGTGGATATTCATGTGTTAATCAAATATATATAACTTGTTAGGTGAAAATTAGAACAGGTAACAGTAATTATTATTCTGATGTGTCCAAAATGTTGAATAACTGTTTTACATATGCAATATCTGTATAGGTGCAACTTAATCCCTAAAATTAAACTTCAGATTGCTTTAGTTACAAATTGTATTCAGGACTTACTGTTTCTGTGTTAGGATTTTGTTCCTAATGTGCACCAGGAAAGAAAAACCAGTTTCTCACAGAGTTGCAGCCTAAATAGACGAAGCTCCTCTGCTCTGGGAAGAACAAACAGTCACTGAAAGTGAAATAAAAATAATGAGGTCAACACAAGGTGATGTTACACAAACGATCGTAATGCTGAAATATAACCAAACTACGTTGAAGACAACCATTTCATTATTTGAATCATTACATGTGAATATTGTGAATATTGCCATTCCAACTGGGGCATGGCAATGGATCCGCCTTTGGAAAGAATGTCTCTTGCCTGCATGCAGGTGTATACTGTAAGGAATTTATCAATAAAATACCATTTCTGGTTCATCCATCCTCATGAACTGAATGAATCAAGAAGATCTCCTAATTACCATGTATGTCATATGGTAGACAAAAATTAAAGTTATAATCTTCCTCAAAATAATTTGCTAATAAGACAAGTTTCATTGGAATTCTGTGCCTTATGCATTTGACCAGGAAAGAAAAACTTTATCTTTTGTCATACCTGCAAGAGGTAGAACTCACGTACTCCTGATTCAGGAATATTTTGATGCAAACGGCTTTGTCATATTTGCCAGATCAAAGCAATGTTCAGGCTGATCCCATAACCTGGAAGTTCTGCAGCAAGGGGCTCCAGCTTGGAAAAATTTCTTTTAACAGAAAAGACAAGCTCTTTCTGGGCTCTTATCTAATTGGTGGTTTGGAGGAGTGCCACATCAGTAGATTCCTAAGAAAAAGAAATGAAAATAGATAAGACTGAAATTATGAGCCTGGAACATTAACCTGGTTCAAATTAAACTGTTTTATTTGTATAAGAAAATTCTGAAAGAAACAAACCGTTATGGAAACCCTTGATGTGACTTAGATTTGTTCTTTTTCCATCTTTTGCTATCATTTGATCATAACCACCACCTCATCTCATTCCCCTCGGCCCCCCCCCCCCCCCAAAAAATCCAAGTACACCATAAGAATGAGATTATTATTACCACCAACAGTAACCAAAGGACAAATAGGCAATACATGAGAGAAAAGAAAAACACTTACCCCATTGCGATCAATGTTCAGAAAATTCAGCAGCGTTTGCTACGATCGGTTTGGGATCATTGTCGACAGCTTCACGATCGCGAACAGCTGAATCGTTAATTAAGCTCGTCGTGCAACATGTTCTGTGTTGTGTTAGTGTGAACTTTGGACTGTGTAGGCCGTGCGCAATAGGGACTGGGGGAGAGAGAAGGAATAAAACATGTCAGTTGTTGATTAACTTAGTTTCGTCCTGTGTCTTAAAGTTGGATAATGCTTCATTCTGGATCGCTTTCCTTGCACCTTGCTTTTGGGCGACGGTGTTTAAGGCAGTCGATATTACATCTTTGATGCAATCTTTCCTGACTTGGTCGCAGTAAAGGAAGAAAAGGCCTTTCCCAGAAGAGGTCCGATTGAAGTAAGCCGGTCCTAAACCTCATCCACCCATTTCTTGGCGACAGCTTCGGTTTGCCTCATTTTTGCACGGGGTCCCATTGACACCTTTTCAAGGTTTTAGATCCTCTCAAACATGATGAGCTGCATGATGAGCCATTCTTTGATGGAGGAGTATCGGGCACATTGACGGGAAAGCGATTACTTCCCGCCAACTCTGCGATCGGAAGGGCACTGATCACGTCTTTGATGGCTTTAAATTCGATTGAGAACAATACTTTCTTATCATTTTGAGCACTCTTCCTTAATGTTCTGACCAAAATCCCGAAAAGAATCGACCCAAAAAAACTCGGAAGCCTTCGAGCACCATTGTAATCACCCAACTCGTAGATGGAAACTTCCATCATCTCATCTTTAAGCAGGGCCCCTGCGCTGAAATCTCGCGGCCTTCTAAACTACT
>NC_090889.1:49196837-49201837 GCF_036669925.1 Montipora capricornis
GATTAAACTGTACGTTGCGGCACAATTTTAACACTGATATTTTGAAAATGAACAAAACTTGTCTGTATCAAACAAGCTAAACATATAAATCACAAGAAGCAGGGAACAAATATTGTACAAAATCATAAATAGTGTTTAATTACCTCAACCTGCATTTTCTCATCTAATACACTGTCCGAGATTTCCTCCTAAAAGACGATAACTACAAATAAATAATTGGGATCTGTACTTGCTATTTAATGTTAATGTCTTTTGTAAGGGCGATGGGAGGATAAGTTTTTTTTTCTAATGTTGTGATATATGATTGCATAACTGAGTGGAGTCATTTACAAACAAAATACAAAAAAAATTCAATATTTAAATATTAATAATGTCTGTTGAAGTACAACTTCTATTTGTATAATTTACAACTTACTGGTGACTCAGACTCGTGGGATTGAAGTTCAGCTATAAATTCTCTTGGCTAAAAAGGAGAACAGATGACATGAATAAAGATCTGGTTTATATGTAATTAGGGCAATCACTGATAAATGAGACAAATTCAAAAGCCTACGACATAATAATGACAACAACAACAACAACAACAAAAATCACCTTCAGCACTACTCAGTTTTAGATTCGCTTCATACTTAAATGAATTGATGTAATGACATTAAATTTAAATTTAACTCTCTCACACATGAAGCCTTTTGATTCTGCTTGTTAACATTTTTTATAATTGCACTTATTGTACATAAAAAAAACCATCATGATCTTAATCATTACCTCCAGTATCTCAAACTTAGAGTTGTACCAGGTAAATAACATCTTTATAATAGACACATCAATAGTGTCACCGCTGCTCTAAAAATTCAAAATTAAATTAATTTAAGAAACTCTTAGACTATTTCTTCATCAGGTTTAAAGCTTTTTTCTTTGAACTCTATTAAAAGCAAACAAACCTATTTATAGCAGACAATTAGTCCCGGATAAAATCATGAAGCTAAAACTTCCCGATAACCATAACTCGAAGCTTGCCTTTTAGGTCGGATATTCTTTGCTTTCCTTGTGCTAAGCTAATCTGAGCCAAAATCGAAGCTAGAAGTTCGAGAACCAGAAACCTCGTGCAGTACAAAGTACAATTCGGGCAGTACCTGCAAAGCTAGTCACATGACCTCTCCTGGCGCTATTCCCCATTTCCACCCGGCGAATATATTTTTTTCATGCTAGAGAGGTTTAACAAGGATGATGAGCGAAAAAGGCAGTTGAGCCGAGATTAGTCTGTATCGTAAAATAAATACGTTTAAAGCCGAAATATTAAAACAGTTTCTAAACTTGTCGTAACAATGGTGGTATCCCAGGTAGTCTGCGTGGTTGTCAACAAAGGAAAGACCACACCTCTTTTTAGCCCATGCACCGAAGTAGAAAGCTTTCCCATACAGTTGATGAGATGATTGATAAAGGAAATGCTTCTTAAAAAGGTTTGTGAAGCCGAGTAACAACTGGCTCGTCTTTCTTTGGACAGAAATAGGCTATAACGTAACAGGAGAGAAACATCCATATAAGCACATACGCCTGTGCGTACAGCTGAAATCTGGGGGCTCTATAATTCCACTACAACACATACATGCAATATTCAGCAATAAAAAGTTTCAACAATAGACCTTACTCATAAATGGCGGTCAATTTATATTTCTTTTGTCCAAGTGCAAATTAGCCTATCAAGCCTCGATACCATACAGTGAATTGAAAAGAATTCTTGCTCTAAAATGAGAATTATAAATGTGGCCGCCATTTATGAATAAGGTCTATAATACATCGTCCCTTCTATAATAAATTATCATTAAGCCCCCCTCACGCACGTACACGGCCTGCATCTCATTACGCGATTCAAGCTCATTAAATCAGGGCTACTGATTTTATATAAATAAAATTGATTTATCTATCCCCAGTAAACTGCTCAAAGCTAGTTGTTTATTTGAAAAACAACTTATATTTTAGGTTTCAGACGTCATTCATCATTGAAATGAATGGAAAAAAAGTTTTCAATGCATATACCCTTAATTAAACTGCGCACAGTGAAATACGTCAAGTTAGTGAAACGGTTTAAGAAGCTCTAGCTCCCTCCCGTTTTAAAGGTAAAATGCCAATTTTGGGTCACTTATTACTCTCATGTTACTAAACAATTTCATATAAATTATGTTTGCTTTCTCTCGAAAAATCATGCCAAAGTTAGCATTTGGAAGATACGGCAAATGGGGCGCTTTTGTAACCTAGCTGGTTTTTAGACATGGGTACGTAAAAAAATTCGTAAAAAATTTGAATCTTTGTCTATTTTCGTCAAAACTGTCTTGTTACAATGCCAGATAGTTACCCTAATTACTGTACATGATTTGGTCAATATTGGTGAGATGTAACCAGGGAAATTAATTTTTCAAAGTCGCTGTTTAAAAAAGGGCTTTTTCCGAATCGTGAAACCTTTCATTGACATAAAACGTCAAAGACATACACGGCAAAAGTTTGGAAACCCCAATTTCAGTTTTCTGAAGTGCCGTGGTTATCGAGAGAATGGTATGGCTTATGAATGGTAATGCAATAGCTACAATTTGGTGGAAAAAGTCGAAAAATAGCTTTAAATTTTAACCTTACCATGACATAGGGCTACTTTGTAACCTTTTGAGCACTATTTATCCTTACTTCTGACAGA
Organism: Montipora capricornis; assembly: GCF_036669925.1. Lineage (NCBI taxonomy): Eukaryota > Metazoa > Cnidaria > Anthozoa > Scleractinia > Acroporidae > Montipora > Montipora capricornis. The sequence goes on from NC_090889.1 coordinate 49,199,524, forward strand.
TTAATGTGGCATTTACTGAAACTTGGCCAGCAGTAAGCCCATGTATTTGTGCTTTCTAGGTATTAAATTCAGAACTTTCGATGCTGAACAAGCGGAGCTATTACGAAAAGAGAAAGATGTTACCAAAGTGCCTGATCATACCTATGGGGGGAGAGGGAGAGGGAGAGAGAGAGAGAGAGAGAGAGGTAGATTTACGTCAGTATTTCCTACCAAAGTTAGGTATTTACTACGGTAACAAATACTGACTGGTAGGTATTTGCTACTTAAATGAGTATTTGCTACCGTACCAAATACGGTGGGTTGGTATTTGCGACGTGACGGTAGGTATTTGCTACGGTACCCAATAACAATGGTCAGTATTTGCTACATAAAATAGGTATTTGGTACGGTAGCAAATACTTACAATAAGGTTCTGCAACCTAAATAGTGAATTTCAAAATTAGAAAGGCATTTTATTGGTACCTTATTTCATTGTAGTTAACTTAGTCTATTCAGGGGGTCATTTATTTCTTGATTGTACTGCAAACTCTAAGTAAGCATGCAGATTTTCGATTTCTGTTCCAACAACTCATGACAAACATGACTATTTTTAACCCTGTTTTTTAACAGACAAAAATGGTTGAAAAGCTTATTTACCTACTGAAATAAAAAAAAAAGAAAAAGAAAATTAAAACTGAGTCGATGCTATATGTCCTTGAGAAAAAGCAATCATTTATGTTTGCAGCGAGGGAACATGAATAGTCAGATTTCATGTTTAATCAACAGACGTCTGTTTCTGAAGCGGTAACCAGCCATCGTTTTCAATTTTATCTTAATAAACTGAAAGGGCGTCCAGTGTACTTTGCAAAAAGTGAAAGGCATTAAATCACACCAGCAGGACTCAAGTGAATGTTACGCAAATGTTACACATGCATTCAACGTGTTTAAAAGTGTTTTTTCAAGAAAGAGTACATTGTTGTTGACATTGAAGACTTTTCGTGTGAATGTTACGCAAATGTTACACATGCATTCGAAACGCACGCACATATGAAACGTGTCCAACCGTTTCTTTTTAAGATGCAAGACATAACGGCGAATCTAGCCTTGTGGGTACGGTAGCATTCCTATTCATGTTTGAGCTTGCGTTTGTGTTACGATAGTTCATATATTGTTCTAATTGTTGCATATGCTCTTCTCCGATTTATAAAAATCTTTTCATTTGCAAAAAAATGTCAATAATTCGTGCTGTTAACAAAGGAGAAATTTTTTGGAACAAGTATATGTTGTTGAGAAAAATAAATCGTTTATATTTGCAGCTAGGAAACTTGAACAATTACTCTGGCTGTGCAATGTTTTATGCAACTTGTCGCAATGGCGTTGCCAGACCAGTTGCACAAAAAATTGCACTGTGTAACAGCACCTTAAAAGGGATCTGTTTATTATTTTATTTATTTTATTTTTTTAAAGACAATGGTAAGGATGCGAGTTAAGCTAAAATTACTTTTTTTGCTTCAAAGCTGTTAATTAGGGTGTGAAATAATTCATGGGGTAATGTCCTGTGAAAGAAAAGAAGAAAATAGTGGTTTGTCAGGTTTGAAAGAAGGTCATGTTATGTTTATTATATTTCCGTAGCCTTGTTTTGTGGTGCTGAAAAATGAAAGCTATGTGACCTAACAATCAGTTATCATGTTTCCGTTACACAAATCGTCCGTTGTGAAGATTCACATTACACAGCTTCATTATGTTAAAATGTCAGTTAGTATTTCAGATTCCCTCTTGATATGACTATGTATACCTGTTCTGATACGTTATTTGTAATATGCAAGGAGACATCACATGGGCAGACCTGGATCCCGTTTCTCATAAGTTCCTAAAACGTTTCGGCTCCGAAAAATGAATTCAATCAGCACTTTTGTGAAAAGCTGTGCGGTGAAAGGTTTTTGTTTTAACAATACAGGGGGATTTTTGTAATTCAAAATAAAAAGTTTCAGGACTTTGGAAATATGGGCACATGGTCACCTGGTTGCAGAAGCGTTTCAATTGAAGTTTCAGTTTTCCTCTTTTCTGCGGTTAGCAGTTAATTGGTGAATCCATTAAAAGATGACTACTTGAAATAGTTGACAAGCTGCACATTACGTTCGGCCCAGCGACTCACTTAACGCTTGGCAAAACTTTCAGAAAGATGCGCAAGACTGCCAAAATGAGATAGTCAAAATGCTCGAAATAGTTTATCTCTTTCTGTATCTAACAACATATTCACTCCTTAGCATTATCATATCAAGGTGGCCAAGATATTACGTACCCATCGTAAATTTGGCATATGGCATTTCTTTAC
>NC_090889.1:49206837-49241837 GCF_036669925.1 Montipora capricornis
AAAGCCGAATGGGGTACAAAAACGAGAACATTCTAGTGATGTGCCTTAAAGTAAAACATAATTGACAAATAAAGATTTAGGGCATGGGAGGAGTAATTTATTTTTGAAGATCAACCCTCCCTTAATTTTGTTCACGTTGCAAAAGTATTGCTTTCTAGCCTTGACAAGGGACTGAGCGATCAAGTCAGGTTTTTAAGTTAATGTTCCATCCATCATCAAGACAATTAAAGTTCCATCAATGCACTTACGCGTATCGTTGGCATTGTTAATTTCAACTTTTTCAAAGACGTTGTCGTACAGTACTTGATGAAAATCAAAATAGGGCGTTTGACTTAGGAATTCAGAGTGTGTGCACACAGCAACTCCTGACAGGCAATCAATAAATCAAATAAAACAAAAACAAACAATAATTGAGTGTTTATGTAATTTCCAAAACCAGGTGTTATTAGAGGCCATTTATTTTAAATTTAATTGTGGAACCCATCCTGAATTGAAAATACCGCATTGTTACAGCTTAAGTATCAAGTGTGATAATGTAAACATGGAAGCATGCAGTAATAGATCATCCAATAATTTAAACTGCCAATCCTAACACCGAAAAATCATTCTTTAAGAATCTCGTGCTACTTGAACCTATTGTAGGTTTTTTTTAACCTTTACAAAAAGCGGAAAGCAAAATTTCCACTAATAAAGAGCACCCATACTAACAGTAATCTTTAACCACCCAAAAGGATGCCTTTAAAGTGCTCCTATGATCAAAAAATCTACTTTTGTTTTTCTTTCAGATTTTGAAAGCGTGTTTGCTTGAGACGTGACTGGCAAATCTTGAGCTTCGAATTTTATGCAAAGGCTGTTTTCTTTGAGGGCAAGTTTAGGATTTCACAGTCCGACATTATTCACGTTTAAGAATGACCGATTTGTACCTCAGAGGGTTAAGTCGCGCATAAGATGGCGTCAAATACTCTCTACCTTAAAATTGCGGCATGTAAACGCAGCTTATTATTTTAAAGTCTGAAAGTTCAAAACTCCTGTGGTGCATCATGTATTAATTTAGGTGCGTGCACATGAAATGCACTGTTAAACTAGTGAGCCTTTCACGTCATCTTATCCTTGATCCAGCTCTCTCAAGATTTTAAAGTTAGTAATGACGGACCATTAGTTAGGAAAATAAATGAAGGCTTAAAACTTCGGTCACTTGGTGTTCAGTTAACGCAGTTTTAAAATGCAAAGAAACAGTAGAATGAATTTTTGGTCATAGTAGCACTTTAAGATGAAAAGCTTAGCGTTAATTCCTTAGGTCTTTAGACCCCTTAACCTTCACAAAAAGTCGAAAGGCTAAATCTTTCATAACTTCATGAAAACGCCATCGCTAACAGTATCCCGCTTACTTCAAAGTCTCTGCAACAATTCAATTACTGATTTCTTAACTACATAACCTTTGCAAAATAAGAAAACGAAATGCCATTAGTAACCACCTCTCAAAAAGCCGGTTTCTTTAAGATGTCTCATGGTATTTCAAAGGTTTTGAGACATTTCCAGCCTTCGCTGATTTCTCATCTACTTAACCTTAACAAGAAAATTTCAATAATTAAAAGCGCCAATGTTAACAATTACCTTAAGAACAGAAGTTTAGTCTTTGTAATGATGTGCTCCGCTTTGTTTTTTTCTGAAGCACTTTTACAATCAAATTTATTTTGTACATGCCAATTCTTCGAGATTCTTCCTCTCCCATCACTCATTACAAAGAAGGCAACGCGCACTCTTAATATCAGACGTAACTTGTGCAGCTGCTCAAAAGAAGTCACAGCCCGCGCTTTTCTTTTTACGTTATCATATGCTCCCAGTGTGTGGGACCCGTACACCCAAATAAACATCAATCAGCTTGAAATGGTTCAGAGACGTGCTGCTCGCTTTGTATTCAAGAACTATTTGCGTCATGTCAGTTTTACTGCCCTAATTAAGGAACTTGGCTGGTCTGAACTATCCAGCGTCAGAAAGCGCCTATGTTGGTGAGTGACGACTCTAAACTTCTAGAGAGCTATACTGGCCAGTGGAACTTTTCTGTGCTGAAGACTATATTCCACTGTTGATCAGAACCATTCACCCACGGCCCGAGTCTATTCCTAATTATTTTTAATGGGAGAGAAAAAGACTTAGCGAAAACGCTCAAAAATCTATGTAAAAATGACCTGTTCGCACTGCAAGATTTGACTCTAGTCTGGTTTTTAGGGTTTAGCCCACCTTATACGCTTTTACTCTTACTCTCCAAGATCGACAAAATGACAGTGATTATGCTTCTATTTTCAATGCCTTTCAGTAGAATGCAAACTCTGAAACTCATGGAAAGTGTTGTGTTTTTAGATTGGAATCAAAGATCGTGCAGTATCAAGTTTCCTCCCCTTCTTTTCTGTTTAAAGTTAAAGCACTAGGGATAATTGAGAGCAGCAAAAAAAGTAAATACGTCATTCCAGAGAGTTGATTTTCAAATTGTACACAGATAATTTGTGCATTAATACGGAAAGGCGCCTGAGAAATTAAACTTGGGACATCCCACTTCAATTGCTTTACCTGCAACACTTACTTTTAATTAGTCTCCTTTCATATTTCAGGCGGTTCACAAGTTGATTTATGGAAAATTTGTTGAGAAGCTCCTTTCCCTCTTCTTCTTTTTCAAGACATTCCTTAATGGCAGGCCTTTAAACAACACCTCCCCTAACCATAGTACCACACTTTCGTAGAAGAACCTTCCTTTCGTTATCACTGAAAATATTCTTGCTAAGGTAACTTGAATTTGATGGTCCAACAACATCTGATGAACTGCAGGATTCTTTTGCGTCAGAAGCTTTAAAGAAGCGTGACATTTTAGCAGAAAGAGTTTCTACCTGTTCAGGAGGCTCAGTTTCAGGCATACAATCTGCAGCTTTGTCATTCTCGGGATTACATGTACTGTTACGCCATTCACTTCTAATTCGATCGCACACTCTCTTAGCATCCAGTTGCTCTAGAGCAGCATGGCCTTTCCCCTCACGACTTCCATAGTGACTGACTTTTCTTTGATTTCTTCTGAAAACAGCTCTTTGATGGCATTCACATCCTCTTCCTTCCATGTCAAACGCTCCTTCGTCAAACATTCTTGGGACAAGCTCTTGGTGGCTGTTGCAGTTGTGTTACGTGACACAGGTTTCTTCTGTGGTTTTCTCAAAATAGAGGAAAGGTTATTGGCAGCCTCAACACATGCCTCTTCTTTTTCACACAGGCGATAAAACCTTTCTGCTGTGGATGGTTTGTGACCCATCAGATCAGCGAGATCACCTTTCAGGTCTTTGTGATCTTCATGCACCTTTGTCACGGTTGATTTGTGAAATATTGTGGAGCAAACATGTCCTTCCATCTCCGCCTTCTGCCATGCAGAATCAATAGCTGATGAAATTTGTCCTGATTGTAACTTCTGTCCGTTCCACGACAAGAACACAAAGGATGGTGAGTTGCTGTCCTTCTCACTGCTTGAAATCGCCACACAGCTTCGCACTTCATTGACATACACGTTCAGGTAAGAGAATATAGTTGGAGTCAACACAGCACGGGCAGGTCCATGTACGTCAGCAGTTTTGTGGTTCTTCACACTTATTAACATGCTTCCTTGATTGGTCTTTTTGACTTTCTTGAACTCCTCAATGGTCATATTAGCTAACACTCCAGACCTATGAGCATTTGCAATTGTCATTTCCGTCAGAATGAAATCTCTTATCAGAGTGTACATAGACTGATTTACTTCAAGTGCATGCACTCCACTCAGTTGGCCAATATAGGAAACCGCGGTTCTCACAGATTCACTACGTTCAAACCTTGACACCATTTCAGGCGTAACTAACTTTTCAAGATCTTCATTTTGTTTTTCTAAATGTCTGCGGTTACTATCCTTCTTGTAGGAGGATGACCATAGATGTGCTTTTTCTTCAATTTTTTGGATCGTGTCTGCATTAACTGTTACGCTTGATGGCTCCTCTGTTCTAACAAAGGAGCAAAACTTCCTAAGACTTAGCAAGTGAGCTTTCACTGTATCTGGCTTGTACATTTTCTCTGCATAATCTTTAAGAAATCTGTCCCGAATCAAATTGTTGTTAAAGAGAGAGGACAACTTTCTCTCTGAGTCAATTGTGACAAGCATCTTACGAACTTTAGAGCAATGCTGTTTTGCCATTTTTTCATCCCTCCTTCCACCATCTGCTGTTTGTAGCCACTGGCAAAAATCCCTGAACGTTTCTTCTTCATCCATCACATTATCTGTCTCTTCTACGAGTTCCATTTCATTTTCTTCACATAACTGTTCTCCCATTTCACAATCTTCTGTGTTGTTCGACGATTGTCCATGCTCTACTACAGGGTTTGATGGTACTGCATCCAATGGTTGCCATGTTTTGAAGGCACGCGCATCCCTTAAAATCTGTTTATAAACAGGAGATCCTCTTTTAATGTCCTTGTGAACTTGCTGAATGTGGTTAGGGAGGCGCTTGACAACCGCATGACATCCCGCGATAGGACAGGCCCTGTGGCAGTGATAATCCTTCCTTTTCTTCTGACAATTCAGACAATTCTGGCAGTAAAGGCTTTGAGAGGAAACTTTTCCTTATTCCAAAACTGGAAGTCGCCTTATTTGCCCTTTCTCTTGTCCATTTATGGACTTCCCTTAAATGCCGGGGAAGGTGGATGACACTCAACTTGCAGCCTTCAAACGGGCATCTGCGTGCAACTCGTTTTGTCGTATTGAGGCTATTGAGGCTTAAGGTCATCTACAAAGCTTTACTTGCTGCTGTCCTGCTTTTCTCCAAAATGCATTTCTTAGATCATAGAGCTTAAAAATATGGCCGTTGCGGAGGGGAAAAGAAAACTTGGTGTTTTGTTTACGTTTAGTTTTATTAGCAGATTCTCTGAATTCTGAAATATTACCTAGAGTCTAGTCGGCTGATGCTTTTTCTCAATTTGATTAATTAAGGTAGGATTTGAAAACAACATCTACTGTTGCAGAGGGTAAGTTGCGGAGGGGAAAATTTGTGACCTCTCACGCGAAAACGTTCCTTGCGGTATCCGTGCAAACGGCCAAACGCGCGGCAAGTGGACAGATAAAAACGGGTAGGAAAGTCGTTCTCACGGGTGGTGTGAACGATCGAACGAGCAGAGAAAATTTTCCACGGATGAACCGCACGACTGAACGACTGAAGAAAACTTAAAAACGGTAAGGTTGCACGACTGAACGGCCGAGCAAGTTTTGGTGACGAATGAGGTTAAATGGCATTGAACATTACGAACGACACACCGGGTTATTGAAATAACAATCGAAAACATTGCAGGACGCGCAATTAACAACAATAAGATGAATTGGTTAATTTTACGTGTGAAATCCGAATAGAAAAATAAGGAATATGGTCAATATTGCGTTGTAAATCACTAATCTCTTGTGATTGAAGAAAAGGAAGTGTTTCCTTCGGGGAAAAACAACCGCTGAAAACCAGACTTTCGTCTGTGTTACACGTTAACTTGCGGTTACTATCACTGTGGTTAATTTCATAAGACTTAATACTCGGATGAGGCATATCGCAATACAGTACTTAAACATCTTCGTCATAATAGAAACATTGCCGTTTGCAGATAGTGATAATTTTCCACTACATTTATTTTCGGTACTAAAAGAGACAATATTTGTGAAGACATCTTGAACAGATCATTATTAATTTCGATAAGCTTACATCCAAAGGAGGAGTTGTAAAAACATTGCAACCGTGTATTGCAATCTGAAACTCGCCGTAAATGTTCCGTATAAAGCCCTTTCGTCTCAATAGTACGTTGTTACACCATTTTATATAAAATATTTCGTGGTGATTTAGATAGAGATCGTTATAAGACATTTATTTATTGGCCCGAGTGCGTAGTAGTTCATCAAATTTTGTCCAGTCCAGCGGAACACGACAATCCGGAAACCAACATCCCGAGACTCCCGACAGAAATTTGCATAAAATGGGCATCAGTAAAATTAATTTTAATTTATCACTATAACGCTTCAGCGATTCTTTTCGATTGAAAAAAAAAACAGCATAGCAAATACTCAATGTTCAATACAAACACATTAATATATCCATGCGTAGGAAATTGCATTGTCAAACGTGACACAAAAGTAGAAAGATTTCAATTTTTGCAAACCGAGACGGCAAAAAAGTCATGATTTTAGAAATTTGAATAATTGTTCAGCAACTGAAAAGAAGTGTTGTCTTGGTAACTGCTTTGGTCGTCATTTCGTGCATCTAAAATCACACAATCACAAAATGGAGGAATTAGCAAGAGATGAGGTGGACTGCAATCAGACTGAAAGTACGGAAACTATCATTGCTAAAGTGCGAACGTTTCTGCAAGAAGGGTGTGGATGTCATCGAGGATTAACAGGTGGTCAGTGTTGCAATGATTTTTCACAAGAAACCGTCCTAAATAATATATACAACTGCCTGGAATTATCTCACACAGAGTTGGATTTGGTCATCTTAGCACATGTTCAAGCTTTTACGGCAGCCGAAGCAACCGGCAAAAAAAGAAAAAGAAATCCGCCCTACAGCTTTCTTTATCGGTCTCGACCCATTTGCAAGGAGATGTTTCTCAACCTCTATAGCATCAGTAAATCACGTTTTCAGAGGCTTGTTGATCATTATAATAACCATGGTGTTTCTCTGCGGATGCATGGAAACAGCGGGAGGCTACCACACAACACACTACCAAACGCCGTCGTCGAAGATGTTAAAAACTTTCTGAGCAACTTCGCTGACGAAAATGCTGTTCTGCTTCCAGGAAGAATCCCTGGTTTTAAAGTTGAGGACATTCGGCTTCTCTCATCGAGTGACACTAAAATGCATGTATGGAACGCGTTTACGAGAATTTGTAAAGAGTCAACCAAGCAAGCTGTCAGCTATACGAAATTTATCAACCTGTGGAAGCAATTTCATCCAAACCTAGTCGTGGCTAAGCCTATGACCGACCTATGCTTCACTTGTCAGCAGAACACTTCTAAATTACTTCGAGCGGCTAATCTTCCGGAGGAAGAAAAGAGCGAGTGCGTTCAAACACAACAAGCGCATCTAAAATCCGTCCAGGAAGAAAGAGAGCTCTATAGAAACGTTTGCGAAGAAGCAACACGTAATTTCAAAGCATTGGAGAACACAATAGACATCGATGAGTGTCATGAAGCGTGCTCGGTGACAACTTCAATGCACTACTCCTTTGACTTCGCTCAACAAGTTCACATCCCGAGTAACCCGATGCAACCTGGTCCCATCTACTTTAAAACACCCCGGAAGTGTTCCATTTTTGGAATCATGTGTGAGGCTATCCCTCGGCAGGTGAACTACCTAATTGATGAAGCTAATGACGTAGGAAAGGGAGCAAATACAACAATAAGTTTCGTGCATCATTTCTTCGAATATCACGGAGAAACGTCTGTACACCTCCATGCCGACAATTGTTCCGGCCAAAATAAGAACAACTTTTTTATTTGGTACTTAGCGTGGAGGACAATCCTTCAACTGCATTTGTCTGTAAGATACTCATTTCTCAAGTGAAGCTATGATCTTCGCAGTTATGAGCGCAATTTTTGCAATTGTGTAGAGAAGCCTGAAAAATTCAGGACTTCAACGGGGTTTGAACCCGTGACCTCGCGATTCCGGTGCGACGCTCTAACCAACTGAGCTATGAAGCCACTGACGTTGGGAGCTGGTCATTTGTGGGTTCTAATGGTCCCGTGAGGAATGAATCAATGATGAAATGGTATATGAAATGAATCATCTATGAACTGCGGATATGAAATCAAGTGAAGCTATGATCTTCGCAGTTATGAGCGCAATTTTTGCAATTGCGTAGAGAAGCCTGAAAAATTCAGGACTTCAACGGGGTTTGAACCCGTGACCTCGCGATTCCGGTGCGACGCTCTAACCAACTGAGCTATGAAGCCACTGACGTTGGGAGCTGGTCATTTGTGGGTTCTAATGGTCCCGTGAGGAATGAATCAATGATGAAATGGTATATGAAATGAATCATATATGAACTGCGGATATGAAATCAAGTGAAGCTATGATCTTCGCAGTTATGAGAGTCGCACCGGAATCGCGAGTTCACGGGTTCAAACCCCGTTGAAGTCCTGAATTTTTCAGGCTTCTCTACGCAATTGCAAAAATTGCGCTCATAACTGCGAAGATCATAGCTTCACTTGATTTCATATCCGCAGTTCATATATGATTCATTTCATATACCATTTCATCATTGATTCATTCCTCACGGGACCATTAGAACCCACAAATGACCAGCTCCCAACGTCAGTGGCTTCATAGCTCAGTTGGTTAGAGCGTCGCACCGGAATCGCGAGGTCACGGGTTCAAACCCCGTTGAAGTCCTGAATTTTTCAGGCTTCTCTACGCAATTGCAAAAATTGCGCTCATAACTGCGAAGATCATAGCTTCACTTGATTTCATATCCGCAGTTCATATATGATTCATTTCATATACCATTTCATCATTGATTCATTCCTCACGGGACCATTAGAACCCACAAATGACCAGCTCCCAACGTCAGTGGCTTCATAGCTCAGTTGGTTAGAGCGTCGCACCGGAATCGCGAGGTCACGGGTTCAAACCCCGTTGAAGTCCTGAATTTTTCAGGCTTCTCTACGCAATTGCAAAAATTGCGCTCATAACTGCGAAGATCATAGCTTCACTTGATTTCATATCCGCAGTTCATATATGATTCATTTCATATACCATTTCATCATTGATACTCATTTCTGATCGCTGGGCACACGAAGTTCGGTCCGGATCGATGTTTCGGAATGATCAAGAGATCTTACAAACTAACCTATATTTCGTCACTTTATGAATTTGCAAACATGGTCGAATCATCAACAACAGGTGTCAACAAAGCGCAGCTGGTTGGAACACACGATGGAACAGTTATCGTGCCGGTTTATGACTGGGCTTCTTTCCTCGAACGGTTCTTCAAAAGGTTACCGAATATCAAAAGTTACCACCACTTTCGATTCTCCAAAGACGAGCCTGGTAAAGTTTATGTTAAACACAGCAGCTCCTCTCCTGAAGAATCTTTAATGCTGTTAAAGAATCGAACCGTCCTTCCCCCAGCCTCACAGCTTCCAGCCAAAATAAATCCTACAGGGCTGAGCCAAGAACGCAAGCAGTATCTTTATCGAGAAATCCGACAGTTTTGCAAGCCTGGAACAGAGGATCTGGTTGCACCAGCTCCATGAACGTATTAATGTCAAAAGAACTAAAAAATATTGTTTAGAAACCCAAGAATTATTGTTGTTTAGCCACTTCGAAATTTGGGTCCTAATATTTTGCAATTTAATTCCTCAGTTTTGGCTCTAAGTACGGTATTTATTCTTTAAACTACACCGCCACCGCAATAATCAGAACTCCTAGCGTGAACAAGACCTTTAATTATGTAAGACAACAGCTGTGAAGCAAAACGTAGCAAAACAGAGCCGACCGTTTGAAATACAGTGCTAAATTTCAGTTGCAATAAATTCAAAGGAGTTTCGCTATGAGTTTACTTTGAATTTGCAAGCTGCGAGATTTGAATGCGTCAAGTTATGATCCTCTAACTGCACTGTTTGCTATCGCCCCACAAGACCCATTCTTGCCGCAAACTTGTCAGAAGCCGACAAGTGAAGATTTTTGTTGTCTGTCGACAGAAAGTCCGCTAGTGTGCGGTGGCCTTGCATGTCATTCGCAGTCGCAAAAAAAAATTTTTTTTAACTGTACGGGGGGTAAAGATAAGAAATGCGTCGTTAACAGTAAACTGAAAGATAATTATTGTGTGAAGTCCTTCTCTTCCTCTTTCACTGTGAATAGAATAATTATAACACACCAAACCAACGCGATGGCCAGTGTGCGGGAGACGAAACGCGCGAATTTTCGAGCGAAATTTCGTTGTGACATAGCGAAATTTCGTTGCGATATAGCGAAATTTCGAGTGCTTATCAAAAGTTTGCAGTGAGCATTTGCATTTACATTTAAGTTAACGTTCAAAAAAGGTTCCGGCGGAGCCCTCATAAGAGACCACCCCGGGAATACGAGAGCTTTTAGGAAAAGTCTCTAGGATTTTAAAATTATTATTGATGGTAGAAGTGAGAACGCATGTTTTATGAGTCAAATGAGTCAATGAGACTCACAGTCAATATAGCAGTAATTTGTTAATTAAGCCTAAGCCCTCGTTTCAGTGATTAGGCCTAAGCACTCTCTGAAATTTTAGCTTTCATTTTATGGTTTAATTAACTGCACTAACTCGTTGACTCATTGACTCATAAAGACTTGACACTCGAAAAGATAACGTTCGGGAATGCACCTATTAAAAAGTGGAACCTTCTCTCTTCGTTTACGGGAATGGTCAATTAGAATTGAACGTGTAGCTGCTGCTTAAAACTCTCACACGCTATTTATTTATTACCCTCCTACAATATCTCAATTTCTTGACTTAATTTGTTGAATGTTTCTTTTTTCTTTGCGTGATACTTGCGTGACTTGAAAACCAAGAATAGTGGGCATGTAATCAAATCCGAAATGGCGTCTGTCAACAACGACAATTCGAATGTATTTCTTGACAAATAAACGCTTTATTGATGGCTTTACCCAATTTCCACGCGTGATAACACATTTTACGAGACTCTTGAACATTTGTTCAACAAGAAAGCTTATAATATTTGTAAAAAGGCTAAATGAACAGTTGACTATAAAAATAACATTTGCCAGACTAAAGATATAAACGAAATTGACTACAAGGTACGTGCAGATGGAGAGGCTGCTAACAACGTTTTTCGCGCAGTGCGGCACTTTGAATTGATTTTGCCTTTTACGAACCTCCAGGCTTTCTCTTTCTCCTCGTTCGTGCTCACAGGAAATTTACTGAACACTAAAACTTTGAGGGAGTTTAATTTAGCAGAGTCGAGACGCTTTTTGTCGTAACTGCCATCAGTGTTGCTTTCCGCCAGTTCTTCTTTCGTAAAAAAATGTGGCAACAGCTTTAAGGCACACAAGTGCCTTTCGGTCTCTGACTTTAATAGAGCCTGCCTTATGGTTTTCACCCTTGTTGGTGTAACACAAGTGCTTATTATTTCTTCACCGACTTCTTGGGGAAGGCTTCCTTGTTTGGCACCAGAATTATCCTTATCAGTAGTAGGCTGATACTCCTCACGTAGTTCGTTCAAGGTGAGATGATCTATGGTGGTTAGTTCTGCACTCTCGGCTGCTGGTGGGTCTGTCGTGTTTGCGATCTCGGCTGCTGGTGGGTCTGTCGTGTCTGCGATTTCATCATCCCATTCACGAATGACTGTGGATTCGAGCTGGTGAAAATTTCAACAAACAGAGAAAATTAATTGAAAACAACTAGCAATGGCGACTGTGTCTGTGTCAAATACTGCCGCGAAAATTGTTGAAGAGTGCAACTGGAAGTCTACGTTAATACCTTGGGGTTGGGAATGGTCGTGGCTGAGTTTTGTTGCAAATCAATCACATTTCATTGACAAGCGTTGACAGTTACCGACATGATTCCTATTGTTTAGCTTTACCCAATTTCCACAGGTGATCAACAAGAAAGCTTAATATTAGTAAAAAGGCTAAGTGAACAGTTGACTATAAAAATATATATCATTTTCCAGACTAAAGATATAAACGAAATTGAATACAATGTACGCTGTTAACAATGTTTTTCGTGCAGTGCGGCACTTTGAATTGATTTTGCCTTCATAAAAAATTAATTGAAAAAACTAGCAATGGCGACTGTCTGTGTCTGTGCCAAATACTGCCGCGAAAATTGTTCACCAGTCGAGATATTTTTCGTTCTCAAAGATGCGTTCGAACACAAGAAAACATTATTTTTGAGTTCTTACCGGGTTACACTGGTTGAAAACAATTTGCCCTTCCAGTACATTAAGACGCCTTTCTCGCGATGCCCTCCTCAATTCTTGAGACGGAGGTCTGTAGCTTCTCCAGAAGCTGCAACAATAAAGCGATAGTAGGTCAGAGGAAAATAGAGTTCATCAGAGTACGTTTGGGTTCTCGTCTTTTTATTGGGTCGGCAGCTAGATCTCTTTTTTTCCGTTCTACTCAAGGGCGTAGCACGGCCGACATTTACATTCTTGAGAATGGAGTGGGAGGGAACCAAGGCTTATTCCGTGACTGAAATGCCAGCGGATCAATTGTTCCGTTTCGTGAGCAAAATAAGGCGATATGACTTCTTGTTAGTTTGAGGATTTAGTGCGTAAGTTGTTACTGACATACCCAAGTCCAAAAAGAAAAAAAAAGGCCAACAAACGAAAACCCCGCTAAAGCTAAAGCAAAATAAGACCTTAGGATACATTACCTTGTCAAATTTTTCTTGCATTTCCACCTGCTTGTCTAGGATCTGAACGTTGAGTGCCTCGATCCTTTCCAACCTGCTTCTCAGCTCATGGCACTCTTCTGATTTGGCTGCCAGCTCCTGGTGCAGAAGGTTGACAAGGTCCTCTTGGTGGCGGGTACAGTCACCGCTAACTTCAACAGACTAAAAGAAAGAAAAATCAAATAATTATAAAATGATCGAAAGACTTCACATGCTTTCATTGAGGAGCTTTCAATCGTTTCCATGTGCTAAATACAACGGTTATTTATCACAAACTAAGAAAATTCCGGACTTTGCTTTCTAACGAATAGGCTATGTATTGATTGAGAGAATGTAAATTTCGCGATGTGCGATCATGATGTCACTTGTTATCTCCAATATATAATAGTACTAACCGTTTTGGCAGGCGCCACTTCCGATATTGGAGGGTCAATAGGCAGCGCGATGTTTTCCTTCCTTGTGGCCTTATCTGACTTCCCCTTATCTGGGCTCAATGACTCTAAGTCCAGTACTTTGGTTCTCTTTGCTTCACGATTCAATTTCCATTCGAGCTCCCGCTTCTTCTGTTCGGTTAGAAAGTCCTCGTAAGGATTGGTACTGTTTACTTCGATAGGCTGAAAACAGGAAACTTGAAACAGTTAGACCGTCCTCTATTTTACGTTGTATTGGAACATTTTGGCGCTGAGGAAATTCATGGGTAAACTGAACTCGCACAAATGCAAACACAAGCTATACCAACCTTTTTGGAGCGCGCCACTTTCTTTTTCGGAGTTTCGATAAGCTTTGTGGCCTCCTGCTCAGCTACAGCAGGTAGGTTCTTCTTCGACCATTCCAAGTCTTTCGCGCTGAGAACCTTCACGTCATCTGCAAAGACAACGTTCATGATGAGATAACAGTTTGGTTCGTTCAAGTAAACAAGCATCAATTTAGTTTCACTTCGGAGTGTTTAAGACGAGTTGACCAATAGTCAGTTGCGCTGTGCTTTTAAACACAAGCTGAATCCAGTAATATGTTGATCATACAACAGTAATAAAATTTATAAATTGCGGATTGCACGTTTGCACACGGTTCTCAAAAATGAAGTTGACTTCCGTTCAAGTTATGCGCGCACTCGGATAGAAAACGAATATTTAGAAATTGTCATAAACCAATTGGCACAATAACTGGTCACTGGCAGTGGTTGTTTACTCGATCTGTTCAGACAAAACGTGATTAGGAACGTGGTTTCGGGCGAATGAGAAAAATTATTCTGCTCTGACAGCGGTAAAGCGCGGCCGGCGAAGCGGTGCAATTGACTTTTGTGTGAACCCAAGAATGGCCGTTTTTATACTAGAGACGCATCATTCGTCTGGGACAAACTTGGCCGGCTGGCTGCTGCAAGAATTTCGATTCTTTCTCAAAAATAGCATTAAATTTGGAACGAGGAGTTTGGCATTTCTTGGTTATAGTTTCAAAAAAGAGTTGTTACTCCTGCTCTGACAGCGGTAAAGCGCGCCCGGTGAAGCGGTAACCGGTCGTTTCGATCGAAAGTCGTTTCGATCGATGTTCGTTTCGATCGAAACCAAAAGTCAGTTCGATCGAAGGCAAGAGTCAGTTCGATCGAAGAGTAAATGTTAATAAAAACTACAGTTTTGATAGCGTATAGATAATAAAAGTTCTTGTGTTGTGTAATTTTTTGCTCGAAGTAATATGCGCGACGCGGAAACGCGGTGTTCAATTGATATCTTTGTTGCTGGCATTTCTTTCTCGGCGTTCCTGATCGACAATGCTCAATTAGCTATTCGCTATCACGTGCGTACATTGAAACAGGGGGTTTAAGATTTTATTACCATGATGAAACGAACAAGTGTTGTCACTTTCAATGAGAACCGAGCGAAAAGAGGTTAAACGCTGTTGAAAACACTTGCGTTTCGAACAGAATCCGTAACATATTATCATAGCTTCGCGTCGTTGCAAATCTTTTCCACACAAGGCAGTTCCGCACGCCAAAATACGGAAGCAAATGCGCTTGGAACGTAAAGAATGGTCGCATCTGTTTTCTGTTAAAGCAACTTAAAAACCGACTCTGACAAAGCGTGCGGTAGGAAAATTACTATCTTGCAACAAAAATATCCTAGCGTCTTGGCGTTTAGCGATATACCAAATATAGATACAGACGGCTGGTGGTCATGTTCCTTGAAGACCAAGGTTCAAGAATGTGTTTTCCACAACTCCGAAGTTAACTGTATGAGGGAATATTTTTAAACAGATTTGATAAATAGTAAGTTCAATACACTTAAGCAATAGTTACAGTCTTCGATCGAACTGACTCTTGTCTTTGATCGAATCGACTTTTGTCGACTTGCATCCGTGCAATTGACTTTTTTTTCGCGGCTGCGCCTGCTTGGCTAAAATATATTTAAGTTATGCGTGTTTTTCCCCCGTATATGAAATAACGAAATAAAAAAAGGGAAAGATATCATGTTATTTGTTGTTGTTTTAAAAACAGATCAATCCCGCGTTGTCTTTGGTTCGTGACAAATCATTGCGTGCTCCAAACAAATAACACTGTGACTAGCGCTTCGAATCCACAAAAAGCTCATTCCACTAAACATTTTACTGATAATATAAGGCAAAAATAGTTTAGTCCTGTCCTGTAGCGATGATTTTCGTCTAGATCAAGATAACTTGCTCAAAAAAAAAAGAAGATAAAAGATAACTTGTAAACAAAGTTGCTCTTTGACTTACCGTCCAAGGCCAGGATTTCTGCGTCTACTTTTTCTCCATTCCAGTTCACAGTGACTACCATTCCCACACTGAAGTCCAGTTGTTTTTCAATGATGACACGAGTTGGTGCGATCCCAGTTTTTTCCTCTTCACGGAAGTAAAATAACGCATTTGATGGACGCTTGTTGCCAGTTCGTTTGCACAGAAGTCTGATAGACATGATTACTGAATATAAACCCAGGAATGACGCTAGATAGCAACTGATATCGCAAGCTTTAGCAAGACGAGTTTGATGATTTTGATGGTTACCTCTAATCATTTTATACGTTTCGTTGGATCCAAAATCCATCATTTTAATTGGACAAAACAAAACGTTTTTGTTTTTCACTTAACATATGAATCACTCATAAGATACTGTAAGTGGTCAGGGAAATTTAATGCATGATTGACCAATCATTCCTGAGAGGTTTGCTTACTTCAATGTAATATATTATCAGAAACCCATAAGGGTTCCCAAATTCCCAGATCCCAAATCTGCTAAGCCACCTGATTTCACGTATATTCTTCAAGGTACGGCCGGTGACTCGCGAGGAGCGAGTTCATACTCCCTTTCACAAGATGGACCTCTGGTTAAACACAAGTTCTTTGATTATGGAAAAGTCGCGAATATCAATCTATGCGAAAATCAATAACATCGAGAAAATAATAAAACGATGCGTTTACATAGCTTCTACTTTTCAAATGCCGCATATAAATTATTGGAACAAACACGCGGAACCCAGCAGTTCCGTTCCAGTTCAGTTACATAACCCCAGATCCCAAATCTGCTAAGCCGCCTGATTTCACGTATATTCTTCAAGGTACGGCCGGTGACTCGCGAGGAGCGAGTTCATACGCCCTTTCACAAGATGGACTTCAGGTTAAACACAAGTTTTTTGGTTATGGAAAAGTCACGAATATCAATCTATGCGAAAATCAATAACATCGAGAAAATAATAAAACGATGCGTTTACATAGCTTCTTCGGATCATTATACTTTGCTGAGTAACCGAGTACGACTTCCGCAATAAGACCTCGCATTGCTATCCGTACACGAATACCAGTGATCCGTACTCCAATACGCACGTCGTTTGTAATTCGTATACGAATACAAGTAATCCGTACACGGATGCCGCAATATATCACGAATGTGTAATAACGGGGGAAGAATTATGTTGATTCGTACACGATTACTTTATGATGGAAATCCGTACACGAAATCCGTACACGGACCGACGACTCATGAACCAATGGTTGTTATCGAGAGGTCTGGGAACAAGTTATATTTATACATTCAAAATGGCTGCCAGTGAAGAAATCGAGAGAGGAGAGAAGAGAATATGTAAAATTCGCAAGACGGCGATAGCCTTTAGATGTGAATAAGAAAGAACTCTTTGACTTTAAAGGTAAGAGGGTTGTTTTTAAATATGTTAACAATTTCATTGTGAATATTTAACCAAACCCCACAGTAAGCAGATTCAGGCAGTAATGTATAAGTATTAAATTTCATTTTTAAAGTTTTTATTGGTAAACACGATCTTGTGTCTCGGGTACCCAAGACAATCCTTCCCCCCGAGTTACCCTGGGCAAGAAAATTTTTCTCTCATTTCTTTAAAACATCTATCAACCGTTTACTGGAGGGCGAGACAACTCAGGTGGGCGAGATAACTCGGGGAGGCGAGTTGTCTCGCCTCTGCAGGTCCGAATAACCCTGGCAGGCGATTCAACTTTTTTGCATGTAAACAGTTTGGCTCGACTACCCGAGACACAGCAAAATCGCAAATGCGCAATCACAGAAGCAACAATTTGAGACCTTATACATGTTGCTAACATTCGCGTTGGAATGAAAAGGTTTTTCCCGCCAAAATTCTCACCGCAGCCAACGGAAACTGTCAATTTAAAAACATACATTTTAGTTAAACTACACATTACTGCTCAGTTGAGATTATCAGTCCATCTTAGCTTCTGAATGTGCAGACACAACTATACTTAACAAAAGACGAACTACAAAGAAGGGCAAATGATGATGCTTATTTTTTTAAAGATGAGTCGTAAAATGTATGCATTGTCAAGTAGGGCCAACTTCGTCTCGTTCACGCAATTCTCATATAAATGCTCGATAAAGTTGTCTTGGGAAGGAGGGTTGTCTTGGGTACCCGAGACCATATAAAATAGTATGATCATTTGTACTTATCATCGAGTTAGGACAATGTGCGAGTTAGTGTCCCAAGTTATGACTGCGAGCCATGTGGGCCATGATTGCAAGTCACACAGTTATTGAATGCTAACCGTTTTAAAATAGGTGCTTAGACTTATAACTGTTTATCAGCACTACTTGGAATGGGTGCTTAGGCTTACATGTGAAATTCGCAGGGCTCTCAGATTCTCCAGCCCCCGTATCATCCTTTTGCAGAACCCTTTTTTTGTAAAATTATTTGTTGATATTTCCCATCATGCACATATCCAAATTTATGCCATCACTGATAATGTATTTGAGTGCTTAGTTTTCAAACATTACATTTTAATAGTAATACACGGAAAGAATGTTTGCCTATAATATAAGATTTTTATTTCAAATAGAAGACTTTGCACTACAAGTTTAATTACTTTTCTTACAATCTAGTGTGACCGACTTAAACCAACAATATTTATTACTTTTTTTTTTAACAGAAGACTGTGCACTTCAAGGTGATGTATTTTATTTTACAATTAGTTGTATCCATCAACTATTTTTCGCTGCTTTCTCTTTTTGGCCCTCTTTCTTTCTGCTGTTGCTCTCTTGTCCTTTCTCTTTTTCAGCTCTTTCTCTCCTTCTCTCTCCTGATTCCTGCCAGATGTGCTGTTCCTAGTGGGATCATCTATGCCCAACAAAATAGGAATTAGTCAAAAGTTAAAACAAACATGACACAATTCGAAGAAAATGTTTGTGATCCACTGAAGGCAGGTGGAATTGTGTTCTTTTGATGTATACGTGAGACTTCAATAAACATCGGTAAGTAGTGTTAAGTGTTTTGTGTATTCTGTGTATTGTGTACTGTAAGTAGTAGAAATACTGTTTTGTAAGTATTTATTTTTAATTTAAATAAAAAAAAGAGACTTCAACATATTTTTCCAGAGATCAATAATTAATAATAATAATAATAATAATAATAATAATAACATGCACTCACCAGTCATTGTAGCATGTAATTCTTTTGACCCTTCAAAATTTCCTCTGAATGAAACCTGCAATGAAAAAACGTAAGGGAAGTATCCTACCCCAAATGAAATTACGGTATGTATTTTTAGTTGAAAAGTGGGTATTAAAATGTTCATTTTGGGATATTGTTAGGAGTAATAAAATAAGTCTTGATGGCCAGAATGACCTTGTGGCCAATGGAAGTAGCAATGTAGGTTTTTTTCTGAGACCCTATCCACGAAAGGAACTTGGTGCCAAGGAAACTAGTGATTCACATGTCCCAAGTGCTGATTACTCACCAGGCCTTGTCGCCAAAGGGAACTGGTGTGTACCTTAAGTGTCCAAGCCCAAGCCCAAGAGACCCTCATCCCAATTATTATTGGCATCGTCGCCAAGGGAACGAGTGATGTTAGTGTCCTAAATGTCGATTCCTGCAAAGGCTTCATCCCCAAGGGAAATGTTGATGTTAGTTTCCCAAGTGTCGATTCCTCGAAAGGCTTCGTCGCCAAGGGAACTAGTGATGTTAGTTTCCCAAGTGTCGATTCCTCGAAAGGCTTCGTCGCCAAGGGAACGAGTGATGTTAGTGTCCCAAGTGTCGATTCCTCGAAAGGCTTCCGCTCCAAGGGAAATAGTGATGTTAGTGTCCCAAGTGTCGATTCCTCGAAAGGCTTCGTCGCCAAGGGAATGAGTGATGTTAGTGTCCCAAGTGTCGATTCCTCGAAAGGCTTCGTCGCCAAGGGAACGAGTGATGTTAGTGTCCCAAGTGTCGATTCCTCGAAAGGCTTCGTCGCCAAGGGAAATGTTGATGTTACTTTCCCAAGTGTTGATTCCTCGAAAGGCTTCGTCGCCAAGGGAACGAGTGATGTTAATGTCCCAAGTGTCGATTCCTCGAAAGGCTTTGTTGCCAAGGGAACTGGTGATGTGAGTGTATGGGAAATGTTGATGCTCCCTTCCCGGGTGCCCGAAAGAGCAATTCTTTGGTTTGGGAACCACTGATTATATTTAGTGACTAGTTTACATTTAGCTGCAAGATTATGTACGTCCTTAAAATCAATAATTGCTATATGTACATGTACGTGTATATAGCAAGATATAGCAAATATCCCCATATTTTGAAAAGATGCCCTCTTACTGGTAATGAGTTTACTTGAGTGTACTGGATATGTTGAAGTAAGGGTTTTTTTACACTTCGTCTCATTTCATACATGTAGATAACATTCAGCGCAAAATTTGTTGATGCAATGGATATTTACACTGACGAATGAATGTCAGCTGATTTGATGTTATTTTGGCCTTCATCATATCTTCTGTTAGGTGGAGATAGGCGGATTATTTGCTGCCTGCAATTTATACATTTTGGTCAATTAAAATGCTTTTTAGGGTAGGGTACTTCCCTTACCTCAGAACCAAGTAACATCGCAACTTGTCCTGCCTCCTATGAAGTAGTAAAATGAAAGGGTGTAAGAGTTGACAGGGTACTAATAATGATAGTAGTTGTGAGCAGTGGTAAACATATTATTTAACTATAACTATAGATGTATTTATATATTATGTTATCCCAACGACAAACGTCAAGGTTGCAAAAGTTACGGTTATTTTTTGCATAAGTACGTGATTCTCTAAAATTAAACTGATGCAAATGCTAAGGAGAATGGCAACTGGCATAATTGGACAACAACTTGTCTCCACAATTCAGTATTTGTCAAATACTGTATAATAGCGAATTCTTAAATGTGGTGAAAAGATGCTGTACTGAATTCATGCATTTCTTCAAACATGTCTTTTTTGTTTGTTTCCTTTCTTCCAGTTTGCAAGCCTGTTGTTATGACGTATGATGCTTTCGAGTACATTTGTCTTCCTTGTAATATTTGGTGAAGGAAAGTGGTTGAACAGTCAACAAGGCTGACAGATTGACATATTGAGGATCATGATTTAATTCACTTCAGGTAATTTATGTTCATGAAAGCAACAGTAATACTTGGGCTACCATCATTTGTGTAATAGTTTCATTTGTCCATATTAATTTGTATGATGCTATATGTAAGTACCCTTTCAGTGACATGAACAACAGAATTTCCTTCTACTTCATCTGCATGTTTAATCAGTTTTCCTTGTGTGTGAAGGGTAAAGTAGAGAGGAGCCTTTTCCATTGACCCAACCCAGTCATATACCTCCTGCAAAATAGTGGAAAGAGACATAAATTTTAATTAAAATAAACAATCAATAATTATTATCCTGAAATGTACTGGTACTTAATGTATCCATAATGTTTGCTTCATTTTCACCTGGTACAAAGCATTCCTAGAAAAGTATCTTGTTATTGGCTCCTCTATGTTGTTCAATCTCACTCGTAGTTGAACCCCATCCTTTGGTTCTGCAAGCAGTCTTAGGTGTCGCTGCCTTCTGATGTTTATCTACAAATAACATAGAATGTTCATGTACATGTACATGACTGAATCTTGGAATTTGTGTGGAGAAAAGTACTGTAAGAGGTAGTTTTATTGTTTTATAGAACTCGAGGTCCGGTCTAGTAATGATCATTTCATATTCCGTACCGATAAGACAAAATCTATGTTTGTAAAATGGGCCTAGGCAACGCACTAAGATTACATGTAGTGTTTCCAATGTCGATTAGATGAGAGTTAAACCAATCATAAGGAAGTTTCAGATAATACATGTACCACACGTCATAAGTTACTTGGAGTCTATGTTGATCAAGAGCTTAATTTTAGTGACTGTGTTGAACACTAAGTCTTTTGTAAGAAACTAGTGAAACTTGTAATTCCAAGAGCAACTGCCACAGGGGATTTTGTAGACAACATCAGGTTGTGAAGCTAATGGAGGTCGTGACAACAACAAGAATTTCCGATTCCTACATGTACATGTAAGTCATGACAACCTCATTAGCTTCACAACCAGATGTTCCTTAATTAAGAACAGGAAACAATGTGTAGCTTTAAAAATTAAAAAAAAATTTTGACAGCCGGTTGTATGATTACCTCTTCACTTTTATCTTCCAAAGGTTCCTGGTGGTAAATAATAAAACAGAAATTTGACTTAACATTATTTCAAGTAGTTTGAAATAGTAAATAGCTGGAAGCCAAGTTTGTAGATTATATTGAGGTCTAATTCGTTTGTTATGGCAATCAAGTTACCTGCAGAAAGATATTCAACAACTCTGCTATTCCTAACAAAGACAACTTAGTTAATCTTCAGTAACGGGAGCAACTGCTCTTATTAGAATCTCACTACAATCACCACAATACAGTAGTTCTGTATGCTTAAAAAATCTGACCACTGCAGGCAAAGCACTTTCCCTTTCTCTGTCAAAATCTCTTGAGGACTCTTTCCACAGTATCATGAACCACATAAACCAATCTTGATGATAGCAGTCACACATGTACCAGGAAATCCCTTCACTTGTCACTTGTCACACAATATTGATTTGAAATTACACATAGGAGACAAAGTCCTGAACAACCACAACAGCCGACTAGAGAGCCACTTATGTAGCTATCCAAAGCGAGCCTTGATGTTTCTAAAAGTAGCTATTTACTGTTGTTACGAAAAATTTATTTTTTAAAAACTTATGGCAGTTCAAGGCTGCTATGAAAGAAGACTTTTCCGCAGCTCTTCGGGCTTCCAACATTAAAAGTTAGTAGCCCAAGTCATTTTTTCAAGAGCCAAGAATTAATTAATTAAAAAATTTATTTAGAAATTTGGTTGCCCACGCTCGCAAATAAGGTTCCCCAGGCGACCAAGTGACCATTAGGCAGGAGTCTTGCAGTTCTCGAAAACTCCTAGAGTACAACACTTTGCATGACACACGACCTTTGCAAAATTTCTAGACAGTTCCGATAACTTTCAAAGAACATTCTCAATAATTATAATAATTATTGAGCCCTGTAACACTGTATTGCAGACTGTTTCCGGTAATTCAGCAATGCTTACATACCTTCGAATGCGTCGTTTCTTTTAAAGTAGTAATATCCTTTTGTTGCACCTGTAAAATTCCAAAATTATGTGAACATTATGTTAGCTGGACAAATTAAATTTGGTACACTGCTCTACCCTCACTTAAAACTTGTTATTTAAAACGAAGAATTTTGAAAATGAGTGGTTATCAATTTGGAATCATCACTGTTCGGATATGTCAGTTCAAGGCTGCTATGAAAGAAAATTTTTCCAATATTAAAAGTTAGTAGCCCAAGTCATTTTTTCAAGAGCCCAGAATTAATTAATTAAAAGTGAGGATAAAGCACCTTGAGATAAGTTAGGCCCCCGTTTAGAAATTTGGTTGCCCGCGCTCGCAAATAAGGTTCCCCAGGCGACCGAGTGACCGTTAGGCAGGAGTCTTGCAGTTCTCGAAAACTCCGAGAGTACAACACTTTGCGTGACACACGACCTTTGCAAAATTTGTAGACAGTTCCAATCACCTTCAAAGAACATTCTTGATAATTATAATAATTATTGAGCCCTGTAACACTTAGTATTGCAGACTGTTTCCGGTAATTCAGCAATGCTTACATACCGTCGAATGAGTCGTTTCTTTTACAGTAGTAATATCCTTTTGTTGCACCTGTAAAATTCCAAAATTATGTGAACATTATGGTAGCTGGACAAATTCAGTTTGGTTCACTGCTCTACCCTCACTTAAAACTTGTTATTTAAAACGAAGAATTTTGAAAATGAGTGGTTATCAATTTGGAATCATCACTGTTTGGATATGTGCTTTACTTGTTCGTTTTGAAGACTATTATTTGAAAATCCTTGGAACTTCTTATTTGACATATTCTTTTGATCATTTTTTGTTACTGTATTGCTGTCTTTTTCTTTAATCAGATATTATAAATATTTTTTTTGCAAGTTCTGCAAACAGCCACCATATTGTATCTATGAAATTAAAAAGTTCTTTATTAAGTATTGCTCTAGAATGATTGTAGCATCTCTTTCAGTCGGTGAAATATTATTTTACCATCAAGATTACAAGTATGAAAATTAAAAATATACGCCTTGATTCATGAGAGAACACAGTGTGCATACATGTATGGATCATACATGTATGATTAGATTCTTCACCACCATTAAATTTACCATGACAACCAGGGTGGAGACATTGAATTTTCAAATTTACCTAGAGTTGCTTGCATTTTCAAAAAGTGGCGGTAATCTGGTTGGGTGGGAAAATCATTTGCCATCAATAACCTGTAACAGCTTTTCTGGCAGCTAAACTATGAAGCTCTTTTGATCCTTATAGCAGAAAGTTTGCGAAGGAATGAACATATTCGTATCAGAAACTACAGGTTTATAAATTTTTAAAAAGCCTAGAAAGTCCTGTATGCTAACTTTTGTTTGGATGATGGCTTGGCATTCACTGTTAGCGGCAGGATTGTCGTCCACAATGCCCAACTGGTGGTCATTTCCAGAGGTCATCTGTTGTAATTCATTTTCTTGCTGTCTGCGCAGCTCTCTCCATTGGTCATGTTGCTTCCTGTAGATTTTAAACATCTCCCTTTCTTACCTTATTTATCATTTTTTGGGTTAATCATATGAGAACATAGGAGCAATCCTAAATTGAGCATGATTGCAGGTTAGGTAAGTTGTTAGGAAAGAGCAGAACATTCTCAGCCTTGCATTTGTATGCTGTTTCATTTGTGAGATCAAACTACAGAGACATAATAATTATCACTGTCTTATTTACACTGTATTAATTTTGTTCTCAAGGAAAAATAATAGATTGAAATTACTTTCTTGTTGTTGCTATTTCTTTAAAGTGCCACTACGACCAGAAAAACAATTCTTCTTTTTCTTTGAATTTCAAAACTATGTTAACTCAACATAGTTAACTTAACACTAAGTGTTAATTAAAGGTCACTTAACACTAAGTGACCCAAGTTTAAAATTCTTATTTTAAAAAGACACCTGTTTATTTTAACTGGGACTTTGTCATTTATTCCTCCACCATTACTAACTTTAAAATCTTTTTTCTTCTTTTTCTTTGGATTTCAAAACTATGTTGACTTAACACTAAGTGACCCAAGTTTTAAGTTCTTATTTTAAAAAGACACCTGTTTATTTTAACCGGAATTTTGTTATTTATTGCTCCACCGTTACTAACTTTAAAATCTTGAGAGAGCTGGATCGAGGAGAAAATGAAGTCATAGACTTGCTGGTTTAAGAATGCAATGCATGTGTATGCGGCTGAATTAAAATGCAGGAGGAGGTTCAGGCTTTCAGAATTTTAAACTTGTGTTTTGCATATATAATAATTTGCATTTACATGCTGAAATTTAAATCTAGTGAGTAAATTACGTCACATTTCCCTAGATCCAACCCCCTGAGGTCCAATCGATCACTTTTGAACGTGAATAATGGTGGAGCATGAAATCCAAACCTTACACTCAAAATAAACAGCCTTTGGATCAAAATCAAAGCTCAAAATTTTGCCAATCAGTCAGGGAACAAAAGTCAAATCAAAATCTGAAGAAAAGAAGAAAATGATTTTTTGATCATAGTAGCACTTTAGAGACTGATGGAATTTTGAGGAAGATACAGAGGGAAAAAAAACCTGTTTATTAGTATCACCCAACTAGTGGACTAACGCAAATCCTGCATTTTAATTGGTTACGCTACTGGAGGACTATTAGTAATAGTCCTTGAGTAGCGAAAAGTAGGACACTTTCTTTTGTTTCATTCCCATATAAATATATTTTCTATTTGCATTTGCCAACTTTATTGTTGCCTTTTCTGTCCGACTAGTTGGGTGATACTAAAACAACTAGACCCTTAAAGTAGGCAAAAGAGTTCATCTCATTGTATCTGATTAGTACTTACAGCCTACAACCTACAGTAAGCAGTCGCATGGCCAATCGCCAAGGGTGACTACTGAATACAGCTTTTACAGTTACTTTGTGCTCTGTATATATATGAGAAATCCCATGCAGACTCACCTTTCCATACTGAGGCCATGAATCATAGCTTTAATTTTATCAAACAATCTTGTTTGATCAAAGTCATTGAGGACAGGACCTGCAGTAAACAATATGGTCTTTAAGCAACAATTTCCTAACACAGTCATTTAATTTTGTATCTTTCTTTTAGTGGAATGGTCATCAAGCTACATTGAGATTAATTCTATAGTAATTCTATATATTTCTTGAAAATCTTGTGCACGTTTAAGGCTAGTTAGAATATTTGTACACATACCTTCAATGCGATCAACAAAAACTGGGGTTTGTTGGGTGGATGGCACCAAAAATATTATTTGGTCTTCGCAGCCATTTCCATATTTCTCGAGCACTAAGGTGGAAAATGACCAAGTCAAGAATTGATACATGTAGTAAACAACTTAGACAATACTAGCAAAAATGTTGTACTTGCTTTACTTGCCTTTTTTTCCATTTTCAGAAGTAGTTTCCGCAGCCCAAAAAAACCAGTCTTCTCGACTACTATTTTCTTGTACATTTTGAAGCACACTGAAAATTGGGAGTAAGTTGTATTAAATAATTGTTAGGTTATTATGATTTCCCCTTATTTCTGTTTTCTTGTCTAAAATGTTGGGTATGTGTCTGTGTACTGGATACAGTATTTTAAATATTGTATTTTGGTTAGGTATTGTTCTCATTCTTTTTCCTTTTATATACGTTATCTGTATCTACAACAAGTATTTAGTACGTACCTAAAGTAAAAGCCTGTTCAAATGTTCTGCATACCTATAATAGTTTACCGACAACCTTTCAAGGTTAAACATGTAGTGTAGATATAATAAAATCTTGTACAATGTACCTTAGCATGTTGGCTTGAAATTGGCTCCGACTGGAAGGATTAAGGAGGACAGTGACTACTGCCCTCTGATCTTCATACGCCTGCCAGCATATCTTTCGAAAGGGAAATGCATACATTCTAAGATGAGGTCAACCAGTGTATATATACAGGTTAAGATTTTAAGTGAGCAGGTGGTAAATCAAAGGTAATAACACTACTATAGTGGTCTGCCATGGCAAAAAGCTGGGTGTCTTACAGTCCTATTTTCCTTATGGTGTTTATGGAGCTGAACCCCTGGCAGCTGGCTTCTATTTAAACCCCTCCATACAGTTCTTGTTTGAAAGTGGACCACATTATTTATCTGCCTTTCCAAATGCCTCATGTCAAGGGAACAATTTATTTCATTTGTTTCATGAAAAAATTATTTTGTGATTGAACTCACAAATCAAATGTTGCCAATAGTAGGCACATGGTGGCAAAGCATAATTATATAGATTGGTGATGCTTGTTTTCAACTAAAACGAAGTTTTTGAAATGTCAGTCACCTCTTCAAAGGAGTGGTTCAACAAAGGCACCATGAAAGTGTTTTCTTCTGCACATGAACCCTGCAGGAGACGTTCACACCTGTTTGTCTCATCGCTTCTGCTTTCCATGCTAACTGATGTTCCTGTGGAATATGATTATTTGATAGCACATACTCTGCAAAGCATTTGTTCGATTTACTCAGGGTCACAACTTGCAACTTTACCCAGTGATTTTTCAAATAGGTGTGGTTGGGCTACTTAATATTGTTGTGCAAGTTATACTTACAGATTACATACCTACCTCCTAATCCATATGGAAACAAGTCTTCTTTTATTGTGCCGACTGAAATGATTTTTAAAATATAGATTTTAATTTCAGTTAGTGTTTGCTGAAGAAAAACATATTCAAGAAGTGTATGTATTTTTCGAGTCAACACGATGTGCTATGGAGTGTCTGCTAGATACTGAGTAACATACATTGTAATCAGCAAGACTTTACCTGCACCCTGTGAAGTTACGTTTGTGGCTAAGGCTTGTGTGCTTGATGTCACCAGAGTGTAGGGGAGTCTGTCTCTTCTCGCTTGCATTAAATTATGACAAAAACATATATGTCATTATTTACAATAATGGCGCATCACTTAGCATAGTATATAATTGTGCTGCAGGATCCTTCAAAATTGCAACTTTGTGTTGGGGATTACTGTTTATCACTTTGTAAAATTTATTAGTTTCATTAACTTTTTGTCATTAATTACCTGAACTTTGTGAAATCACATTTGTGGCTCTTGTGATTGTTGATGTAGTTCCCAGCAGATTGAATGGTGGTCTTTGTCTTTGCACTTGTGAAAACTGCATCACTACATTGATAATTAACTTACTGACGTCACATTTCGGTATGGATGTAGATATAATTTCAATATTTGCAATAATTCCTAATATCCATTAAATTTTGTGTCCACCAATGGGTTGGGTCAATTTTATAGCTCTTATATATACCCCCTTTTCCTGTCAGTCAAATATTTGGGTGTAGTTTGGGACGTAAAACCCGGACTAAGCTATCTTGCCTGTTACGTCAGTCAAAAAGGCTTGAGAAGCGTGTTGTCTTAAAACAAGATTTGAAATATTGAGAAAGTACCGTTGTATATTAGGCACTTTAAAGTTTGGGTGTGTTCCTGTTGAGCTCGCTTTTGGAAAATGGGTGCTAGTTGTGCATGCCTGGTGTGTTTGATGTGATTTCAGGTAATTCTGTGAAACAAAAGTTCAAAGGTCCCACCCTTATTCCACAGTAAAGAAGGGAACTGCCCCACCACCCCCTCCCCCTCTCCTCCCCCTCTCTCCCCCCCCCTTACTTGAGAACATCAATCAATACTCAATATTTACCTGGAGGAGGTGGGTTTACAACCACGTCATTGTGCAACAGATCAGTATCTGTCAAAGACAAAATGTTGCAGTAGTGAGTGCAATGATTGGAGGTTACTACTCAACACTACATTAATACCTTCAACAGTAAAATGTGTAAAGATCATAACAACTGTTTGATCAGTGCTTCACATGTCTTTTGATCTTCATGTATGCATCTTGGACAAGACAGTGCAATATGCTTTTCATTACTACTACAGCCTACAGTTTACTTTACTAACCATCCTCATCGCTCTCTGGTATTGTTATAAAACTAATATCAGAACCTGAAAAAAAAAATGTGTGGGAAAATTCCTCATTATTATATGATTAGTCGATTATGAACAGTGTTTTTTGTTTGATGCTTTTTTAGTCTTATTTTTTTATTTTAGCCTTTCCTTTCTGGGGTGCATCGTTTCATCATTACTTACATGTATTTGTGCATTAATTGAACAATGTATATGTACAGAGAACTTACCATCTGTATTGCTTCCTGCTAATGTTGCAAGATATCTTCTGGTTTCAACTAAATAAGGAAGAGGAGGAAAATGTGGTTTGCATGTATTTGTGAGGCCTGAGATGAGGCACACCAATCATCACAGAAGGAACCAAGGACTGAGATTCCCTGGAACTATTTTCTTCAAACTTTAGATGTATTTTGTCTCTTATTCAAAACTTGCTCAAAGACCATCTTTTTACGGTTAAGTCAGTGGATATTTTTGTAAATTTTGAAGTCTTAAAAGTTACAAATTGGACCTGAAAACTGAAAATGTGTAAGTCCAGTACCCTGACCACCTCATTACACTGCTTTGATTACGTTTTGTGTTTGTTTTAATATTATACTTACGTCCACCTCTTGGACGGAAGTTATCTGTTCTTCTGGTACTCTGATTGATACCAGGATGTGCAGATAACTGCATGTTTAATGGCAAAGGTGATAGTGGAGGATTGTGTACAAAAGGGAGAGTTGGTGAGGAAGGGGATGAGTGTGATAATGGCGCTGATGACTGTGGGGATGACAGAGCGGCAGATGTAGCAAAAACTGTAGCATCTGAAGCAGTGTTGTCCTCAGGTTGGTTGGATGAAGCAGTACCTACATGTGAGATAGAGAACCAATGAAAATAATGTCACTAGTAGTGAGTTGATATTGTATGTTTCTTGGTGCTTCTCCGCAGTGACACAAGCATATCAATTAATATTTAATGTACAGGGTAGATGAAACAAAAATTAATAGATGTAAAAGGGATTATACTGTTATGCATTATAAATGCAATTATTTGAGTGATGTAAAAAGCAATGTTATTATGTTAAAATCCACTGTAACTACAGAATGAGTCCATCCCCACCCCGCCAGATGCATGTACTAAAAGTCATTTGGGTCAAATGTTGGATCAACAAGATCGAAAATAGGATACGCAAAAAGTTGTCAACGAATAAAACACAATGAATATTTTTTTGTAGATAGCAAAGTTGGGCTTAATTTTTCGACAATTTCGATTTTCAGATCAGCAATAGAATACCAGGCCACGAGAAATGGACCATAAAAGCACTGCTACCGCAGTCGTCGTGTTGGATATACCTCGTTCTTTTGGTCCATGACGCAAGCACCACGCCACTGCGGCAGCAGTTATTAAGCTCAACTCAATTTAACCCCCAGCCATTCTACTCAATTCATTTTAACCTTTAAATAAGACGACTAAAGCACTGCGGCACCAGTCATTCCACTCAATTCACTCTATCCGACGCGAACCGCGCGAAACCCACTTTCGTTCACTCCAACGCTGCGGCTCGCGTCGAAAACGTTACGCCTCTTTGTTCCCCCGGTTGTTCTAAACCCAATTAGGCTAAACTTAGATCTGGGAAATTTAAATTGCTATTTATTTACCGTTAATGGAGATCTAGGATTTGTCACCAGACTTTGTCCCTGGGATTATAAGTTACGTCTTTCTCTTCGTTTGGTGGCCGGAATTCAATGTTTCAGGAAAAAGTGCGAAACAATCAAAGACAGACAAGAAAAACGAAAGACTAAAGTAACATTCAAAACGTACCACCTCGGCTCCAGTACAAATAAATTTTCTTCTTAGCGTCCCCTCCAAAAAGTTCCATAATTTTCGCCCCGTCAGGGACGCCATGGTGAACGACACTCATGGAATGTCCTCTGTCATACGAGCTGATGATGTTCAAACTAATAAAAAGGGCAAATGTATTTTAGTCTCGTATTTTCTGATCGTAAAACACAGTGCTCGGTAACTTACCGCGAAAGATCCAGGTTAGCCAAGGTCGGGAAATGAGAAACCAACAACTGTTGTATCTCGCTTGAAGTGTGGTTTTTAGTGAACGCGATTTCTTTTGCCCTCCCTGCGTTTTTCAATGTTAGAAAGGCGTTTTTACCTGGAGCAGCTCTGAGTCGCTTCTCCAGATGGACAAAGACTCGCGAAAAAGCACGACGGTTAAAACGTCTTGGTGGGCTTCTGTCATTTGTGGCAGATTCGCCATCACTTTCGCTATTCGACTGATTTCTTGACGACATGTTTGATAAGCGACGTGAAAATGTAGCATCCTTAGACTTTGATCTAGAAATTTTAGGTGTTTCATATCAAGTTACTATTGTTTGATGATGTAATATAAACGTTTCCTTTTTAGTTAGCAGTTTCCGGACTCAACCCATGCTTTCGCTGGCGCACAAATTATATTAAACAGAGTTTCGCCGTTTCTTCGTTTCTATGTCTTCTGTAACTCAACTTGAATGAAAGAAAGGCAATTATTAATAGTAAAGTGGTATGGCATATCCCCTCATATGTTGTGTAATAAAAAATCGACATGTCATTAATGTCGGGGCCTGTTACCTTTTTTTATCCTTTCAGAGCCCGATTATATGGCGAGTTTAATTCCAGCCAGAGCTATAAATGAAAAATCTTCATCTGTCGATGGCAGGATTTAAACCCCGGGCCGTAATCGCAATTATTCTAAATGCTTATTGCGTCTATTGTTCCATGCATTGTTATTCAAAGGATTCCGCAACAAGAAGACAATCGTGGCCGGGTATTCCAAAATCGCTCCCTAAATGAGGCTTCTCAACAAATTTCTAAAACGCATATTTGTGAAACGATCAATCTTGCGAGACCACGCGAGATAGCTTTTTGGTACATATATATTTTTACAACGAAACTGCGAAAAAAAAAATTGTGTTCTCTGTGTTGCCAAACCCACGTGATGTAGAAATGGAAAAAATTGTTTCATTAAGGCTTGCCTACATTTATTTTGCGTTAGCGGTAACAGAGATTTCTTTCGGATATAAACAGTTTCTGGTTGTCGTTCTTTTTCCGCGAAATCATCCAAGCTCCGAAACGACGCTCCGAACCAACACCCACTGCAGTGTGAAAATTGACTTCCGGGGAATGTTAAAAGAAAACTAACTGCAGAAGGAGGCATTATTCAGATTGTGGGACGAAATTATCAAAAATCATCTTGCTTAGATTTGGCTATATCCAGTCATTTATGATAGGCAAACAATTGAAAAATAAAAATTATTGCTCTGAGCAGAAGGGAGAAGGGCATCAGGAGGGCGTTGAAATGTGATTTAATAGCAGCCGATGTGCATTAGAACAATGCTGCTTATAAGTTGGAAACGCTATTTCACTATGGCAACGGCTTGGTCTGATTAACAATAATATTCGTCAGAAGGACCACACGAGTGAATATCGTTATCTTCAAATAGCAAAGAAGTGTTTCGTATAAAATAAAAAGTGGAAAGACGTACAGTGGCAACGACAAAATATGGACTTGAACCTGCTCATCGATTTGGAGAGAGGCCCTCGCACGGATTTAATCAGATGGCTTCAAATGCGGCATTTGTTGGCTAATCCTCTAAGTTGTGCGCAGTGCAATTGTGCTACGGAAATGAAGGAGAGAAATGACGACCACATAGATGGGTTTTTTTGGTAAGCGGGTTTTCTTCTTGATGTGAACAGTTAATGTAACGTCTGAGATCGACGATTAAGTTCAAGCAGTCATGAGCAGGTACGGCAATTAGGCTGATTTATGAGGTAAAAACTGTTTTGATATCAATCAAAGACAATAGAATACAATGCTATGTGAATAAATAGATAAGTAGATTGAGTTTAATTGTTGTATTTGATAAGAATTTGATGTAGCTTCCCATTCGGCAGGGATTACAAAAAAGAAATCAGCAAATGTAGGAAAGTAGATTATGCCGATCGTAATTTGTTGCGAACAGTTTCAAAGTGGTAAAATTTACCTACTCGAAGGTTGATTGCTTTGTGTTTCACATCCTTCGCAGGAGATGCTCTGGATGCAAAAAAAGGAGAAGCCTGCGTACTAACAGCTTCTTTGGGGAATTTCCCAAAGTGTCACTCGGAACACTTCTCCGAGTGATCTTTTCCTTCACTCAAGAAGATTCTCAAAAGAGGATAGCAGAGAACGTAAATTTAAATATGAATCTGGTCTCACAGATCTGTAGAAGATTACAAGATTTTTGTGCTGTGGATCTTCAATATCGACCAGTCATACCATTCGGAGGAGCCGGAGCTGTAGTCAAGTGTGACGAAAGCAAGTTTAACCACAAAGCTAAGGTAACATGTCTACATGTAAAGCATGTCTTAAGGGGTGTGACCGTTGCTAAGGATGCTTAAAAAAGTCATTTCTTCAGTGCCTGTAACTCTACTGCACGATTTTCTAGTTTAGACTAAAAATGGCAGGAACTGAAACCGTTTTTCAACAGCCAATGAAATATGGCCTTTGTTGGATTCGAGTCTCTCTTTCCCGACCGCTGGTCAAGGGAACGCTGACTCTGGGAACGAGATTGACTCACAGTCGTTCGGTTCCTTCGATCTAATGGTCCCTATTGTTATTATCCGGTGAAAAAAGCGCATCTTCCTTTCTTTTCCTGAGTTTTTACATGTTTTTCACTGAAAAGCACGGCAGAGGACTGGGACTAGTTGTGCATGCGCCTTTCATTTGAAGTGATGTCAGATTTCAATTGAAAAAGTTACTTCAAAGAACCATCTATGCAGCCTTTTTTGTAGGGTTTTTAAATAAAAACTTCTTTGTCAACCATTGTCTTTCTCTTGTTAAGCATCATTTGTAAAAAAGGAAACTGAGCGACCGAAATGGCGGGCATGGGAAGAGTATGCATAGTTCTAAATGATAACGTGAACAATAAAACAAAAAGGCACAGTAAAGTGGTTTCCCTAGTATTGACATGGAGCTTAATGATATGAACTCGCGCATTGTCTTGATAATGAAGCCGATGGTTTATCACTAACTGAAAAACTGTCTTCAGTAACCCTAACCCGGCCAGACTTACTATTTTACTCTGTCTAACGCCGGAGGATTTTACTCGTCAATGGGGAAATCGTCTGGTGTAGAAGCGGAATTATTTGAATTTTGATATTCTTGATTACTGTCGTTTTTTACCTCAATGATTCATGATTCCTACAAGATTTTTCTCCCAGATTCACGATTCGCGAAGACTTTTTGATCACCTAGTGACTTAATGATTTTCTCAGTGGTAACGGGCTGAAATTCCTAGCGCGGTCTCTGAAACTGGGCTAGAATTTTCAGCCCGCCCAAACGGGTTGAAAAAACCGCAAAAAGTCCATGTAATCGAAATGAAATTTCAGTCCGGGCTGAAAAAGGAACGTGAGCATGCGCATCGACTGTGTTGTCGCATCTCAGTAAATTTTAGCACGAAAATGTGCGTATTGCGCCCGGGCTGTGATTCATCATGTAATCGCAACAACATTTCAGACCGCTGGGTGGGGCGAAATTTCATCCCGGGCTGGAACTTGCCATGTAATCAGGCCCTTAGGCCCATGGAGAATTTCAGCCTCGGCCGAAATTTCGCTTCGCCCATCAAGCTGAAATGTTGTTTCGATTACATGATAAATCTCAGCCCGGGCGCAAAAAGTGAATTTGCGTGGGAAAATTTACTGAGATGCGAAAACACAGTCGATGCGCGTGCTTACGGTCCTTATTCAGCGCGGGCTGAAATTTCATTTGCTGAGATCTTGGCCCGTCTAACCAGGACGAAAACCATGTAATCAGACCCTGGTTTCGTATCATTTGGTGTTCAAACTTCTGCTTCATCCAGATTCGGTATCATCATTCATTGTGTCTAGGTATGGATTTTTTTTGTAACTCAACATTAAGCACAAGGTTACTGGAGGAACAAGGGGACTGTCAACCCGGAATGCACAAATTATATAGGGAGTCCAGGGGCATGCTCCCCCGGAAAAAAGTTTTGAAAATAGGACTCTCGGAAACGCCATATCCTCCATTCCCTGGTTCGAACGTAATTCATTCATACGTGTATTTTGTCTGATTCTCCCGAGCCGTAGTACAAAGATTCATGGTTCTTACATTTTTTGTAACTATGATCCATGATTCATCATTCCGCTTCCAGCCCCGAAACGCCGGTACGTTGTGATGTAATGGGGTTCCATACCCACCATCCGAGTTCGCATCATAACCTTCTCTTTAATTGTTTCTGTCAGTACAACAGGGGAAGGAGGCCTGCTCGTGATACATGGGTATTTGGCATCATCACAGCTGAATACAGTCCTGCCAGAGGGTATTTCACAGTAGTTGACAGGAGAGATGCCGCTACCCTTTGCCCTATCATAGAGCAGTGTCTTTTGCCTGGCAGTGAAGTCCATACAGACGACTGGGGCGCGTATAGAGGTCTCACCCGCCTTGCTAACCTCCGAAGACACCGTGTTGTCGTGCATGCCCGTAATTTCGTGGATCCTCGCACCGGTGTGCACACCCAAGAAGTGGAGTCGTGCTGGAGTCAACTCAAATTAGGATTGAAACGGAAGAAAGGCATTAGAAGAAAAGATCTACAGTCTTACTTGGACGAGATGATGTGGAGGCAATGGAGAGGTGGCGATCATATGCACATTATGGAAAATTTTTTAGCCATTATTCCCCAGCAATTTGACGTGAATAGA
>NC_090889.1:49249337-49251837 GCF_036669925.1 Montipora capricornis
GTCAGATGGAGGCTCCCAACACTCATCCGATGAAAAATCGTGGAACAAATTTTAAAGTTTGAACTTTTTTTTTCAGAAGCCAGATTAATCTTCATTTGCATAATTGCCCAGAGAAAGCCGTGGAATGCCAGGTGCCGGGCTGCAAGCGGGTTATTAAGCGCAAAAATACAGCTGCCCATGTGGTTGAATCAGCTGTGTCTCATTTTCGACTTCAGTCTGGAGAGATACAGCGTTTGCGCCGCGAAATCCATGAAAAGGTAATATTTAATTCCTCGATGCGATAGCATATTTCATTAATCATTCCTGTAAGTAGTAGATAAAATATGAGCGGGAGATCTGTATGCGCGTTTACAATGGCGGGCCGATAGGCGAGCCATTGCAAACGTCCACACCTGATCGGACGCGAATATTTTATCCTGCTAATGCAAAGTATTGTTATTTTAATCAGTAGAGATCTAACGGTATATCAAAAGTTAATGAATACCAATTAGCTGAGCAGGAGTTTGTATCAAAAGTTATTCTACTGTTTAATAATTCAGTTGATTTGTATTGGGGTTTACAGTTGTGTACATGTGATCTGAATACTGTGCTGGGATTGGTTTGCACCCTCATGAATTATTAATACATTTTACAACTGATCATAGAATCGTCCTATCAGGCTAATTTATAACTACAGTAGAACCTCCTCTAAGCGACCTACGAACATGTTGAAATTGTTTCGCTTCTGATGTCTCACAACAGCTACAAATCCTTAAAGCCTTGTAAATGTTAAGAATGAACTGAACATAAACTAAAGAGAATTGGATTGCGAGGATTTAATTTTACAGACCGGTAATTTACATGTTAACAAGCTAAGTGTGAAAAGCAATAGACCTGAGACCACAGAAGAGTCCGTAACTTTTGCGTTGGTTGTTAACGGTCGTATCATCTCGCAAGTGCCAACTCACGCGGCAATTATGGGGTGACCGCGTCTGTTCTTTTAGTTCTATTAGATCAGCAAATCAGCAAAATCAGTCCCAAATTTCGCCTCCTTGAAGATCTGTAGACAACAGAGTATATATATGCATTTCTTCTATTCACGCAGAAAGCGAATTTGGAGAAAACTTCGGTACTTCAAAGCAAGTTCTATCTCTTTTAATAATAACCAGGGATGCGATGCTACAACACCCCACTGATTATCCAATTTCCGCTCTATATCCATTACGTCGTCGCTTACGGGAAGTTAAAAAGCAAATGAAAACTCGCGATCTCCTATACAGGAGGTTCCCAATATGCTAATGTGATCTGTTATTTTCGAAAAATAGGGGAGGAGTTGTGAAAAGATGGTCGGAACGTTTGCTATATTCTCTATTAGAGTTACAACCACCGCAGCACCTTTCCATATCTAACGTGAGAAAGCCATGTATTTTTATTGGATGCTTGATACACCAAGCTCAATTCGATTCTCACGATGAGGAATTTGCCTCGCGAGGTGAATTGCTCACCAAAAGTTCCCCGCACACGGTGAGGAAACGGCTGAGCAAACCGCCACGCTCTTTCCTCAAGTAATCAAACGTTTTCTCTCATATTATTAGAGCAACCCACAAAATCAATGTGGCCCGAAGGAAAAACATTCGGCATCATTTCGATGGACTATAGAGAAGTTTTTGGAGTTTCATGCCCTTCACAGGACCAAGCAAGAACCCTTAACGAGCCAAGCCTTTATTAAAACTGGCCACAGATGGAGGGGTGTCATCGACAACAACAGTGTCTTCTTACAACTGCGCGCAGCTGCTAATCCTGTAACAGCACATATAAGGTACAACCCGAAAATTTCCAAAACATAAATCAAATCAGGAAACTATTTCTCTTGTTCTCCATTCACGATTCAGAGAGTCCCCAACAGGGGTTTTGGGGAACAAAGAACATGGCTAATTTGAACGGGTAACACGGGAACAATGACAAAGTAATTAAGGGAACAAAGGAACATAAACAATTTTAGAGATGAAAAAGCTGGGAACAAGTTAGAAAGTAATTTCGGGAACAAGGGAACCCAAGCAATTCTTTCAAGGGAACAAGGACCCCCCATCCTACACTGGGAATGGTGATTAACAAAATTATAAACGAACTCACAAAAAGAACAACGTAAAACTTCTGGAAGCGATGATAATGGAAGAAAAGTATTATTCTTTTTCAGCAAGTAAAAATATAATCTTTTGTTTGACTAGGTTTGTTTTGATGCCTGGCGAGCACACCAAGGACAAGATTGTGGATGTTGGACGCGTCACTCTCAAAGAAGGGGACATGTGGGGTGCGCGTGTGCCAGATATGAAGAGATTCATTGATGGAAATGGAAATCTGGCCGTTAAATTTATAATAAACTATCTGGAATATTAATTTATGCTATATTCGTTTAATTAATTAGGACTCCATGTAGAATACGCAATTTCATTGCTCCATTTAGTGCATGAACTAGAAGACATCGATTCTTTTTACACATTCAACACACTAAAACTGTAAA
>NC_090889.1:49259337-49271837 GCF_036669925.1 Montipora capricornis
GTTGTGCATTAATTAAGCCAGGAAAATCTGTTTTCACACAGTTTAGAACGACGATGGCTCAAGCCTCAAATACAGACAAATTTCCAACAATGCATGATTCTAAAACAAGAAAATTTATACCCTACCTCAAAATCAACACTGGGTTTTTTAATAGAACTGACGCCGACTTCAGAGCATCTAATTTCCTCGCTCAGTCCATCTAATTTCCTCGCTCAGTTGCAAAATGAACATTCATCTTTCAAAAGGAATTTTTCCTCGAACCCATTGATAATCAAGAGCCGGCTTCGAACAGAGAAAGTAAATAAATTGAGCATGTCACAGCAATGTAAGAAGAAGCAACTGGAACTCTTAAACGAAGTTGACTCTGCGGCCTGTCTATCAATGGCGTCCATGTTGATTACAACGGAGATGTGTTTCCCTTGAAGTCTGGAGGCAACTGACTGAAAAATAAAAATTTCCCACGACGCGTTGCACGCTGCTGTCCAACCTCCTCTGAACTTCGTCTACAGTCACATTTCCATCTGTGTGACAAATTTCGAAATGGTGCAGCCTTCTATCCAGTGTCCTCAGACTCCAGGCCTTTTTTACTGAAATCCCTTGAAACGAAATCCAAGATCTCTTCGCGTTGCAATCTCTCCCTAACGTACTTTCCCAGGATATCTTCTAGGTCATGATCATTTTTTCACGAATCGGTCCTTATTCCAACCGCCATATTGGAAAGGTAACCGGTGAGGAGAGGGTTGTGGGCCAACTGTCAGGTGCGAAGTGCATTTTGGGCTATGGCAGTTCTCGGCTTGTCAAAACGAACAAAATCAAAAATTAAAACGCGTTCCAGACCTTTAAAAGATATTCGCCTTAGGGAAAAAAAAAAAAACAAAACAAAACAAAACAACAACAAAATAAGGTGAAAAAGTCGATAAGGTGAAAAAGTCTTTATATATTATATTTCATAGCCTTTCAATTGATGTATACAGGTAGTTTATGGCTGTTGTACCTAACTAGGTAAAGGTCTACTGTAACCTTAAATACATCAACCTCTTTATCGGGACTGGTTGATGTGTTCTCATTTTATTGCGGCATGATCTGCAAATTCGTGAGATGCAGCTGAAACAAATCAATTTAGGAAATCCACAGAGCAAGTGGTATTCTCTTTCTGTTCCCTCATCCATCCTAAATCTGGCTTTCCATGATTACGGGGACATATGGTCATGCTGTCCAAAGCTGCT
This sequence comes from Montipora capricornis, assembly GCF_036669925.1. Classification (NCBI taxonomy): domain Eukaryota; kingdom Metazoa; phylum Cnidaria; class Anthozoa; order Scleractinia; family Acroporidae; genus Montipora; species Montipora capricornis. The sequence continues at coordinate 49,260,564 of NC_090889.1, forward strand.
GGCATTTTAAAAACTGTGTTGCAACATTATCAGTCTATCTCGTTTTCTGGACGAGTAAACAAGTATGATGCCAGAAGATTAGAAATATCTTTTGAACGTGATGATAGCCGGATGACCTGACCTTCTTTCTTTCTATCTCTTATGTCAGAACCACACATGCCCCTAACTATTGCATTGAAGGAGCATCAAACTGAAACCAGTTACACCAAAATAAGCGGAAACACAGACACCACTTTGCCTCTTGCAAGGTGACAAAAACAAAGTATTTGATAATACATTGGTGATATCCTGCAGAGATTCCTGTTTCGACCTCTCTGTATTGACGAAACTGTCATTTAAACCCTAGTTAAATTCTGTTGGTATCATCTTTGATCATAAAGAGAAATGGTTATTAGCCAGGTGTTTAAAAATATGATATGAAGTCATGCTCAGACCCCAGCAACAGAAGACGGTCAATCAATTATAACTGGAAAGAATAAGAAAAAACAAAATCATTAAATTAAAAAAAAAAACAAAAAGACACTTTTGGTTGGTGTTGATTCCTTCCCAATAACATTTGACGTCAATTCTTCCCAGGAGATCCTCGAAGATTCCACTTTAAATGCAAAACAGGTAAGCATTAATTGTAAATCTTATTATTAAAAATGGTGTTATGTTTTTTTTAAGACAAAGCAAGCACAGACTCTATGTTGTCATGTTTTGATACCAAAATCACAAGCAATTCAATTTCAACACACTTTCGGAGCCTAAAGCATAACACACAAACAGATTTGTTACATAGTTGAAAAACCTTCCTGTTAACATCCGGTTGGCAGAGTTTCGAAAGATTTAGAGACAAAGTACATTTGCTAGGGGATCTTCTATGGGACCACTTTTCCTGACACAAAATACATGCACCAATAATATAATTATTTGGAAAATGTAGAAAGGCTTGATTGCTCTCAACTTTGGCCGAACTATAGTCAATAAATTGTTTGTAACAAATAAAGGGAGCTATTGTTGATTACTGGTGCTTCAGCTTTCTAAAAGACAAAATTCACTCCTTCAAAACAGAATTTCTGGCTGTGTTCAGTAATTTGCAATTTTCTTGAAAATAAAATGAAATTTGCCCAAACAAGCTATATCATACATTTCAGGAGACATCACTCTTTCTACTTTGAGAGTAAGAGCGAAATTTCTTTTTTATCGTTTGCCAGGGATTTGTTGATTTGTACAGGTATCCACTCTTAAAACATGGGTGAAGAAACTGTGCAAGAGTTTGAATGAAGGTGATTCAAAGTAGACAAAACCACTCACAGTCATATTGTGCCCTTAAAAAAAAACCGCCTTTGACCTTGGTCACCTATGAAAAAGTGGAGTAAACTGGGCAAAACAACTCAAGAAATATCACAGCTTTAAGACAAAGAATCTATGGAGGCAAATCCCCTCTCAAAGTTTTCTACAGTAGAAAATCTCAACCACATACTGGGTGCACGATGCGTAAGGGAGGGTAGCCCCGCCAAGCTTCATACTGCAAAGAAGAGGAAGAAGTTTGACATGATCCTTTCACATGCTAAAAAAGCAAGCAATGTCTGCGCAAATGTTTTGATTTGCTATGCTTTGTGTTGCACCAGCAAAGCTGTGCCCCATTGTTGCTTTGATACAACTGCTCAGGTCTTGAAACGGAAATAAAAAACTACCGCTTTTGAATTACTTTACAACATTTAGAAACAGGCGGTAAAGCTACATCTTCAATTTCTGTACAAGACATAACAAGTGAGACAGTTAAGAAAGAAAACCATAAAAGACAGGAGACCAGTAAAGAGTTAACCATTAAGTATTCATCAGCCAGGAAAGGAGATACGTGAGAATGTCATGAGTAAATTTTATATACCAATGACTGTACAGGATTTCTATGAGGAATTCACGTCACAGGAGTATAATGTCGTCTTCAATTCCAATGGAAATGGCGATTGCCAGTTCAGCACAATAGCGCATCACCTTGCAAGCATCGGCATATTTAGCTCAGAAAGGACAGTACGAGACGAAACCAATATATGGAACAAAACCCGAGTGACACTGACGGTTTTCCATTGGAACTGTTTCTAGGGGGTTCCTCGGCACCTATGGTGGCCAGCTAACTCTGCAAGCTGCTGCAAATCTGCATCTGATTAGTTAATAGTGTCTTCATTGGGTGCCTATGCCATGTTTCACATTCTTCCTCAGCATTCCCTGCCTGTTGAAAGCTCTGCACTTGGTCACTTTTTGGAAAAAGATGGGATCCATTATTTGAGCCTTGCTAGAGAGCAAGAAGAATCGCAAAAATGAGGACGGGTCTGAAGATGAGCTAACAGAAAGTAAAGAGGGAGACAATAAAGGAGTTAAAGAACGTGGAGTAGCAAACATTAATGAAGAGAAAGAGGCAAAGGCTTGAACGTAAATGGCGTTTGGTTTTGAAATTGACAGGGTGAATTATTCGGAATAGTGCAATGTTGCAAATGCTATGCTCTATAAGGCGAAAGAACAGAATTACTCAGCAGTTATTCAGGACAATGTCCATGATAGGAAGCTTCTTTTTCGCACAGTTGATTAATTACTGCAAAGGAACATACACAAAAGATATCCGGCTGTGAACAGTGACCAAGAACTCACCAATGCCTTTGCTGATTTTTTTAGTGCCAAGATTGTGCGAATTCGTGATGAGTTGCTGGTTAGGAAAGAGCAGCTGGAGTAGCGCACTATGAAGGATTTTGAGTGTACGTCATCATGCTTTAGCAAGTTCGAAATAGTAACAGATGAAGACGTCTTAGGGTTGATTAGGGGTTCAACTATTAAGACATCCGCACTGGATCCACTTCCAGTGAGTATCATACGGCAATGCTATTCCAGTATTGTTCCTGTATTTAGACGGGTGATTAATTGGTCATTGTCATCTGGATCGTTGCCCAGCTGGGAACTTAGGCACTGCTATTACCTCTTCTTAAGAAAATTAAATGCAGATTTTGAGCAGTTTAGTAACTTTCGCCCTCTGTAAAATGAAAAGTTCCTATCTAAATTGATAGAGACAGTGATTGATTGACTATAAAATAATCTACATGAGCCTCTTCAATCAGCGTATAAGATTTTCCACAGCACTGAGACTGCGCTTCTCACTGTTACAAACGACATTATGCTGTCATTGGACTAGGGCGAGAATGTTATCCTTGTTTTATTGGATTTGTTGGCAGCATTTGATACCGTTAATCATACCTTGTTGCTGCCACGACTGAAGAAATCATTTGGCATCAAAGTAACTGTACTACAATGTTTAAATTCTTATCTTCTCAAAGAAAGCAGTTTGTTAACATCAATGAGACGAATTCCCCGAGGGAGTTCCCCCAAGGTTCAGTTCTGGGACCTGTATTCTACCTTCTATATACCGAGCCACTTGCAAAATTGATAAGATGTTATGGCTTGGATTATCGTCTATAAGCCGATGATACTCAGTTATATTTTGCATTCAAATCGGTGGATGTCGATGCTACTAAATCGAGGGTCGAGAACTGCATTTCTGCTATTTGTCCACTAAAAGCATCGTCCCTCTGTATCCTTTCAGTCCTTATGTATTAGTGAAGAGATCGTGGCTGCCTCTCAGTCGGTTGGGAGTCTTGGTTTTAGCCTTGATGAGCACATGTCTTTTCATGCAATGTGTCTAGCATCTGTAGATCATCATTTCATCGTCTCAGGAACTTATCTAGAATTAGGAAGTACCTCACAAAAGAATCAGCAGCAGTTGTTGTTCATGCAGTTGTCACATCGAAACTAGATTATTGTAATACATTATTATATGGCCTGCCTAAATATCAGTTACAAAGAATGCAGTATGTACAAAACATGGCGGCTAGAGTTGTGTTGCAAATGAGTGGGTTTCAGGGTTTATTCCCGCCAACATTCAAGTCTTAATTTGTTGTTTGAATTCTAGTGAGCAGGTTTCCGATTTCCTGTCCTCTTGAAATTTTGAGGCAAAATCAATTGAATCGCATAACAAATTTGTTATGACGCAGCAAATTTTATGCTTGAGTAACTTTGTGTTGAAAACGAATTTTGTTGATGCAAGTCATCTAGGAAACAACAGCCAATGTGCGGTTTTCTAAATCTCATGCTGCATCAAATTTCATGATGTGGACTGGTGACTAGACAAGAAAACGAGGCAACAGGTTTCCCGCCAAACGGAACAGCAGGGAGAAATGGCAGATTGAAGCCATTTATGGGCTGAGGAGCTTCAGGCTTTGATAAATATCAGTGTGATCCTACTTGATGTCATTCGACATCTTGAGGCAGGATTGGCTGCATGGCTTGATTATTCGCTATTTCGATGTATATGAACTTGGCGAGGAAGTTGTGCACCTGATAGGTACAGCTCGCGATCGAATTGCTGATCATCTCAAATCGTCCACAATATTCAGAAAGTCCTGTACCTGCAAGAATTTTCCTCGGAGACCGAGGTCGCCCGAGATATCTGATATCAAGAGACCAAGTTGAATTCCTGTTGGAACGTTGCTTCAGTGTAGTTGAGATTGCAAGTCTATTGGGTGTTAGTGTTCGCACATTAGAACCACGACTCTCGGAGTTTGGCTTGAGGGCACGGTCAACATATTCAGATATACGCGACCAGGCACTTGATAACCTTATACGAAACATTTTAACAGAATTCCCAAACGCTGGCTACAGGCGCATGACTGGTTTTCTGCAAGCACGAGGGCTGCGTATTCAGCAGAGCAGGATACGGGAGGCAATGCGTAGAGTTAATCCAGTTTGGGTGTTGTTGCGAGCTCTTGAACTTTGTACAATACATAGAAGGCGTTACCAGGTTTATGGACCACTCGCTTTGTGGCACACTGACCCTTCAGGTAAAAATGACCAGCAATATTTACAAAACTGGAGAGAAAAACGAACACTGACTGCGCGCACAGTAACATCAAGTCTAACGTATGGATTGCCATCACGTGTCAGGTCGGACAAAGGAGAAAATGTTGATGTTGCATTCTTCATGCTGTCACATCCCCTGAGAGGCCCCAACAGGGGTGGGCGAAGCGTACATAGAAAACACTGATGATTTAATGATGGACTAATTAAATTTTTACCAGTCCTTGGGGAATGAATACAGTTTCATTTTGATGAGAGTTGTCTGTGTAACATGTTAATCTGGATCTACAGGTTAACTTGGACATCTATGGTATAGACTGGGAGGGACCATCACCCTCTGAAGAGTGGGGTGGTCCAATCGACTGCGAAAATCAGCCAGTCCGCATTCCACAGACGACCGTCAATTTGACATCAACAGACTATGCTGAACTAATACAAACAAATCCCTGCCAGGATTCAGAATTTCAAGGGGTTGATTGTGGAAATCGTTCACCGTTCTTAATAACTAAGTTAATCAGTGACAGTGGACACTGCGTTTTGTTTGTACAGATTCTTGTTTTTAAACCGGTTTGATCACGTGCGTTTTGTAATAACATCCGGCTTTTCAGCAGTTTTTTGATTAGTGTTTTGATGTTTTTCGATCGAGCGAGATCCTTCAACGTGATGTACAAATGATTGTTAAAAATAAACTAGTTTAACGGCAAGAGTTCCAGAGGATTATGATATGGCGCCCAACGTGGGGCACTGAGCTCCTTCACGAGTACGACGATCATGACAACTGAAGAAAAAAAGGAAAGATTAACACGATTGCGAGCGATACGTGGAGCACAACGTGCTATTGTTACAAAAAACGAGAGTAAGGTAACCGACATCGTAAAAGATGAAGCATTTACGTTTTCTTCTAACAAACAAGTTCAACAATTGGAGGTCATAAGTCGATTGCTGGAAACAAAATTGAAGACTCTCGCAGACATCGAGCAAGAAGTTTTATCATTGTGTAACACTGACGAAATTCTACAGGAGATCGAAGAATCTGAGAAGTATGTGGAAAAGGTTATCGCATGCCAGAAGAAAATAAGCGATGTTTCTAAACCGACTGCTGGTTATACGCAAGAAACGACTAATCCACTCGCAGGATTGATTCAAGCACTACCAGGAGGCTTGCCGCCGTCGTTTCCTACAAGTCAAGTCAAAGCAAACTACCAAAGCTTGTTCTCCCTAATTTTCGTGGGGATGTCACGACCTGGATGGGATTTTGGGACTCGTACAAGTCTGCAGTAAATGACAACGTAAGTCTCTCGAAAATCGACAAATTCAACTATTTGAGATCGCTATTGGAAGGTGCCGCAAGCCGAGCCATTCAAGGGCTTGCCTTATCAAGCGACAACTACGATTCCGCGGTGGAAATACTCGAGCAACGATTTGGCAAAACACAACAGATCATCTCCGCACATATGGAAGAAGTCCTAAAATTACAACCCTGCCTTACTGATCGTCCATCGTCTCTTCGATTCCTCTACGATAAATTAAGCGTACATGTGCGAGGACTATCTTCTCTGGGAGTGTCGTCCCAGGAGTATGGCAGTCTGTTAATTCCGATCATCATGTCGAAACTTCCCAACGAAATACGGCTGGAGATCGCACGAAAATCTACCAATGAAGTATGGAAAATCGATGAGTTGTTGGACACAATCAAAGGAGAAGTCGAAGCGCGTGAAGCCAGTGAGGCTGTCAAAACACAAGAAGTCCCGTTACGAAAACCGCCAAACCCTGGTTCGAATTCCTCACGATCGATTCCTACAGCGAATGCACTATTTACGACGGAAGGCAAAGAATTCCAGATTCGATGCGTTTATTGCAATGGGGAGCATTATTCAGCCTCCTGTACGAAGGTTCAACAAACGAAAGAGCGAAGAGACATTCTTCAGAGGAATAATCGATGTTTTATTTGCCTGAAAACTGGCCATGATGCGAAGAATTGCTTCAAAACAAAGAGATGCCGACACTGTGATGGAAAGCATCACCAATCGATTTGCGTAAGAATAGATAAGCTCGCGGAACAACAAAGAACGCCGAACGAACTCGCAACTGTTACTACGACTACAACTGCGAAGACTACTACCAAGGGAACTGTGCTTCTGCAGACAGCAAGTTGCATGGCAGTCAACGGATCAAATTCAATTCCTGTACGTGTGCTTTTCGACAACGGAAGTCAGCGATCGTATGTCTCATCGAGTGTAACTTCACGCCTAAATTTAAAGCCTGTCAATTCTGAAAATCTGAACATCAACACCTTCGGGGACACGAGTTACCGGAAACAGAAATGTAACGTCGTAAAACTGTGTTTACAAACACGAAATAACGAGAAATTAGAACTGTATGCAGTGAACTTTCCAGTAATTTGTTCTCCTTTGCCAAACAGAGTCAATGTAGCTGACTATGTCCATTTAGAGGGCCTGGAATTGGCAGACAACTTCGACAACACCGAATCAATTGATGTCCTGATTGGTTCCGATTATTACTGGGACTTTGTGTCTGGAGATTCCATCAAAGGCGATCAGGGTCCGACTGCAGTCAACAGCAAATTTGGGTGGTTGTTGTCCGGACCAATGTACGATCAATCATCCAGCAGTGTTGTTTCCTCTAATTTGATTATTTCCAGTGGAGTCAGTTCGATGTTGGAGGAGCAAGATGACGAATTAGTCGAGAGCTTGAAGAATTTCTGGGAGTCGGAGAGTGTTGGAATAATTCCAGAAGATAAATCACTATATGCAGATAGACGAAAACCAGAAATCCACTTCAATGGTCACAACTACGAGATAGGCTTACCATGGAAAGAGGATTTACAACCATCCACCAATAGTTACCGATTGAGCGTAACCCGACTGAGATCACTTCATTTCAAGTTGAAAAGGGATCCAGATTTATTGAGGGACTATGACAAAATTGTTCGAGAACAAGAGCAGACCGGAATCGTTGAGAGAGTTCCTGAAGAAGAATCAAACAGTAACGTTGACAAAGGACGAGTTTACTATTCGCCACACCACGCAGTTATCAGGAAAGATCGCGAAACGACTAAAGTACGCATAGTGTACGATGGGTCAGCGAAATCGTCTAAGGATGAACTGTCACTAAACGATTGTTTAGAGACCGGCGATAATTACATTCCGCACATATTTGACATGTTAGCAAGTTTTCGAAGTTCCCCAGTAGGACTCACGGCAGACATAGAAAAGGCTTTTCTGATGGTGAGCATAAAAGAAGAAGACCGAAACATGCTTCGCTTCCTTTGGTTTGATGACGCAGATCGAGACAGACCTAAAATCGTGCAATTTCGATTCAACCGCCTTTTGTTTGGATTACAACCATTGCCTTCTATACTTGGAGCAACAATAGCTCATCATTTGCGCTTGTACAAACAAAGTGAACCGGAAATGGCAGCGCTTCTCGAAAAATCACTGTACGTTGATGATTTACTCTCTGGAGCAGGAGACGATGAGAAGGCCTTGGAAATTTATCACAAATCGAAGAGAATCATGGCTGCAGGGGATTATATCTCAGAAAATGGAACTCTAACTCACCCAGTGTGATGTCTGAGATTTCAAAGTCTGAAGGGCCACAAGAAGATTCAATTACGAAACGCAAATCACAATCGGATGTCACAATTGAAGATGATCAGTCTTACGCTAAGACAATTACTGGATTAGATAGTCCTTCAACTAAGAATGACTTTGTTGTAAAGGTGTTAGGACTAAATTGGAACACACTCAGCGACGAACTTTTCTTCGATTTTTCCAGTTTACACGCGTATGCTAAGTCACTTCCGCTCAGCAAGAGGTCCGTTTTGAAGGTCACAGCGAAGATCTTTGATCCAGTGGGATTCTTAATGCCATTTACGATAGGTCTGAAGATTCTGTTTCAAGAACTTTGCATTGACAAGATCAACTGGGACGAAACACTTCTATGAAAGCTTCTTGAAAAATGGACTTCCTTATTAGGCGAAATCAGATGTTTCGAAACCGTGCGTATACTGCGATGCAATTTCACTGCGAGACCTGTTGAGATTCAAATGCACGCCTTCAGCGACGCCTCCGGACATGCCTACGCCGCAGTTGTTTTCTTGCGCTCTCGCTACGATGATGGTCGTATTGACGTGAGATTAGGGGCTTCCAAATCGAAAGTGTCACCCATGACAAAGCAATCCATTCCCCGTTTGGAACTTTTAGGCGCTTTATCTCTCGCACGGCTAGTCGACAAGTTCAAGGTATCGATTGGAGAAATTCACAAAACCATCTATTGGACTGACTCAATGACAACTTTATGCTGGATCAAGAATCAAAGAGTTTGGAAACAGTACGTAGAACACCGAGTCGAGGAAATTCGCCGCTTAACTTCCAAGGATTCATGGCGACACTGTCCCGGTCAGCTAAATCCTGCTGACTTGCCCTCACGTGGTTTAACAGCTAAAGCCCTTGTAGCATCCGAAACGTGGTGGAAAGGCCCAAATTTCTTGTACCTTCCCGAAACCGAATGGCCCGAGAATCGAACGACCCAGTCCGAAGATGAAGTCGCGCTCAAGGAAATTGTAAAGCATCCACGAGCTACTGTTCACTCACTAGTGAATTCCTCAGCCAGCATGTCAGAGAAGAAGATTGACCAGACAATCGATATCAACCGATTTCACAACCTAACGAAATTGCTTCTGGTTGTCAAGGTTGTCAAGTTAACGATAAGAATACCGAGAAGGAACGAATCAGATTAAACGCAGCAGATTTGAAGGAAGCCGAACACCTGTGGATCAGATCAGTTCAAGGGTCAGCCTTCTCCAAAGAAATCGTATTTCTTCTGAGTAAGGATCACAGCTCTGCCCCTCCAGCGTACGTTACACAGTGTGGATTGTTCTTAGACGATGGCATTATCAAGTGTAAAGGGAGACTGAACAACGCACCGTTACCTGTAAACACAAGGAACCCCATTCTACTACCAGCGAAGCACGAATTCACCCGTTTATTGATCAAGCAGTCACACGAGTCAGTTAAACACAGTGGTATAAGAGACACGTTAACGACACTACGAGAACGCTATTGGATACTGCGTGGACGTGAGGCAGTGAAGAAATTCATCCGAAGTTGTGTTATTTGTCGCAAACACGATGGAACGCCTTTACATCCTCCTGACCTGCCAAGTAACCGAGTTTTCGAGGATCCGCCATTTTCAAATATTGGCCTCAACTTTACTGGACCGTTGTATGTTGAAATTAAGCATTCAGAAGACGAAATCAAGGAATCACAGAAGGTCTATGTCTGCCTCTTCTCGTGCGCATCCACCCAAGCTGTACATGTGGAACTTACACGAGCCCTTAGTGTTGAATCGTTCCTACTTGCCTTCCAAAGATTCACTAGTTGAAGAGGACTGCCGGCTACCATAACTTCCGACAACACCAAGACCTTCAGATCTTCATGTCAAGACATACAAAAAGTAGCCCAAGCAGAGGAAGTTTGGCAATACCTTGTGAACAAGCAAATTTCACGGAATTTTATTATCGAAAAGGCCTCGTGGTGGGGAGGATTTTGGGAACGACTTGTGAGAAGCATCAAGAAACCTTTGAAGAAGATCCTAGGGAGATCTACTCTCAGTTTTGACGAACTATCTACTGTTTTAGTGGAGATCGAAGGCATTATCAATTCCAGACCCCTTACGTACGTGTACGATGACAACGAATCAATATCCCTTTAACACCTTCTGATTTGATCTATGGAAGACAAATTACATCAACTCCGAACGCTACTCACTGTGAAGTGGTTAGTGCAAATCAGTCACAAAGATGTCCTGTCATCATAGACATGTTCTTCAACCACTCACCAATCAGTGGCGTCAAGAATACCTAATCGAGTTGAAAGAAATGATCTCAAGTCGGATCTAAAGGGTGCAACAAACGACGTATTTCCATTGGAGACATTGTCTTGTTGAAAAACGATTCTACAAGTAGAGGTTTCTGGAAACTAGCAAAGGTCAAAGAGCTCATTCCTGGAAGGGATGGTAATGTCCGAGTGGCTGTGGTGAAAGTTGCTAACAATTCAGGTCGTCCGTCTCATCTAAGAAGAGTCGTACAGCATTTGGTGCCTATCGACGTCAAGGTGCATTCGGAAGCTACAGCAACTAACGAAACACAACCAATGAATCAGGTTACGAGGCCAAGACGCGTAGCAGCAGTTAATGGAGAAACTTTACAAAGAGAACTGAACATTGTGTAAATAAGTTAGTTATTCGCTTGTGTTATTTGTCGCAAACACGATGGAACGCCGTACAGCCCTTTACATCCTCCCAACCTGCCAAGTAACCGAGTTTTCGAGGATCCGCCATTTTCAAATATTGGCCTCAACTTTACTG
>NC_090889.1:49276837-49279337 GCF_036669925.1 Montipora capricornis
GAAATTGATTTTCTCTTCTACTAGGGGCCACAAAAGGAAAGTGAACAGATGTTTTTTTTTGTAATGGACAAACTGTTTGTATGATGAAATCCATATATTTTATATATGTAAACATATTTTATTCAGACTTTACCCCAAGAGCTTGACTGCTCATCTAGGGGGGCTCAATGGAGCCATTAAATTTTAATGTGGTTGCTCAGTTTTCTGCCACACTGTGATTACATATTTCCATCTCCTTCCCCACCCCTGGGGGAGAGGGGGGCCTTAGGCTTTGGTTGTTCTTCTACAAAAATAAATACAACACTTTTTCTTTTATTTCTCGTGTAAATTATTTCTACAGGAACCAAAAGGAAAGTTGCCAGGTCAAGCAGAAAGTCAGCAATTGAAATGCTGTCAGAAAAGTACAAGGAGAAAGCAAAACTGAAAGGAAAAGAGCTGGAAGTGAGAAAGATGGAGCTGGATCTTCAGAAACAAAAGTATGAAGATGAAGCTGAAGAAAGGAAGCTTTTGTTCTCCATGCTTCGAGAACAACTGAAAAAATAAATCCTTTTGTATTCAGTTGCTCTTGAATCATTGACAACATAAGCTTTTTCTTGTGCTTCATCTTCATTTTGTTTTACTGTATTGACACCCCTTCCACATAATTTTTGTTCACTGGAGGAAAAGAAAATAAAAGATTCATCTTCTCTTGTTTTATTTCACTCCTGTTGCTATTTACATAAATAAAATAATTGTAGGTAGAAAGACCAAGTAAACATGGTCATCAGTTGGATAGATAGGTTTCCAGGGATGGCGGGTCTAAATTAAAATAAGTGGTTGTCTGTGACCCATATAAACAGGTGTGACAATTGATAAGAATACATGCAACCAAATAATATTTACCCACAGGCTGTAAAAGGATCTTTAAGTTCTTTTTAAAGTCTAAATATGCAAAATTTGGCAGATTTTGCCAAAGCCCCATTCGACACATGTCCGAACTCTGCTCATTCTTGTATTGAATTCCTGCTCATCATCTGTTAAGGTGAGCTTGACGGAATGGAGCAATAATGTTCTGTGTAATACCATAGGCAGGATCCCCATAAATAACGTATGGCTCTCCACTGGGTTGAACAAATCGACGCAGTTTAGCTGACAGGCCGCTCACCCCAAGCATGAAGGAATCATGTCGGCGACCCTCTATAGGACCAAACATATGGGCTATCAGGCCATTTGGGGATTGAACAGACTAAAAAGTAAATAAAACAAATATTTGTAAATGAAACATTAAGTTGTATTACAACATCCTGCTTGGCTTGAGGAACTTGGTTTGGACCCAGTGAATTTTAGATTTTTCCACAGCAACCTTTATTGAACTAGATTTTATACCCTCCTTTGGTATCTAGCCTCCCTTTCAGATCTTTAAAGAGTACAACCAGAGAAGCTCTTTATTTTATTTATTTTTTTATTTATTACAAAGTCACTCCACTAAATTACAAGTAGATGGTAAATTAAATTATTACTATAAAGAAGTTGTGGAGAAGGAGACAGCCAAAAGCAATAATGCATCGCACCAGGGTTACCAATTAAGATGTAAAAAAAGTATATGCAAGTATAAAAATAAGGTGTTCTAATAATCCTTAATAAGGATAATTAGATGGGTTTCTTATAGCAATAGGGAACCCAACTCTCTCCCCTGCATTACTGCTTGGAGTGCCTTCACAGGAGACTGCTTTGTTGTGATATTTTTGTCTAGTCAAGGAAGTTTGCTTTCTTTTGTGTAACACCTTTCATATACCTGGAATTTTAAGCAGTGTGTTCTCTTGTGACCACTGAACATAAGTCGTTGATTACGGACAGGACGGCTATTGGCCGGGGGGTCCCATCGATAAAACCCCAACCCAGTAAGAGGAGCTCCTTTTTCATGAACAGCCTTGGCAAAAGCTTCAGGATCAAGCCATACCAAGTCAAGACTATCTAAGAGGTGGTGAAATCTGTCATAGATATCATCCATAATCTGAAATGCATGGAAAGTAGTACAGCAGTCTGAATGTGTTTTGCTTTTGCTTTCTTGTGTGTGTGTGTGTTTTCCTTTGCTTTATGTTTTTTTTGGGGGGGGATGGGTTGTTTGGAACCACCTGTGGGATGATCATTTTAATTACTCTAATTGCAAAGAGAGTGGGGAGGAGGGTTGGCACAGTGGTGAGAGCACTTGCCTTCCACCAATGTGGCCCAGGTTCAATTCCCAAACTCGGTATCATAATTGGGCTGAGTTTTATGGTTCTCCACACGGCTCAGAGAGGTATTTCTCTGGGTACTTTGGTTTTCCCCTCTCCCCGAAAACCCACATTTGATGTGACTTGATTTTTTACTGGGGATTTGATAATCAGATTTGTAATTTGAATTGTGACATGAGGATGAAAATTATCATATTGATATCTGTGCGATATAAGTTAATAAATATTATTATTACTATTATTATTATTATTATTATTATTATTATTATTATTATTATTATTAAAGA
>NC_090889.1:49299337-49301837 GCF_036669925.1 Montipora capricornis
TCTACAGAAGGTAAAAGAGATACCTGGGTAGATCCATTTGGTTGTGATAAATTTCGAAGGGTTAGTTCATTTTTAGTTTGGTAAAGATAATATTATTGATATTATGGGTCAAATATTGTTCATCTGATTTACCCTTAAAAGACATAAAAATGCACATGATTATATTTTTGCCTTTTAATGGTATACTTCAGGGAGTTTGTATCAAAGCATTCTGAAAAGGAAACATGCACTTGCCTCTTGGCTGCTCAAATGCGTAATGACTGTTGGGACCATCAAAAGGACGATAAGCATTGATGCAAAAATATCCCTGTATTGCAGCAACTACCACATTTTCGGTCCCACAGTCAGTTTGAACTAGTCTTGGAAATCCTTGTATCTGCTTTATACTTTTTAAGTAATACTATGCAATGACCGCAGGATCATGATTGGTAGCTGCAACCTGCAGAAACATAATCCTTCTGGAATAGCCATCAATGCAACCACTTATATGAAACGCCCCGTTGGGTCCTGGATTTCTATAGCAACTTTGTTCAAGTCTTCTACGTCTTCTTTGATTAACGCTGTAAGGATCAATATTCTGTAAAATAATAATAATAATAATAATAATAACTTTATTTAACGAGGGTAAAGACATTGATTACTGGTCACCCAGTAGTTTTCATAATGGCCCTCCGTAAACTGAAATTAACAATGAAAGTAAATCAAGTCAAATGTTGGTTTTTTGAGGAGAGGGGAAACCGGAGTACCCGGAGAAAACCTCTCGGTACAGAGCAGAGAACCGACAAACTCAACCCACATATGACGCCGAGTCCGGGAATCGAACCCGGGCCACATTGGTGGGAGGCGAGTGCTCTCACCACTGCGCCATCCCAAAAGTGCGCCATCCCAAAAGTGTTCTGACAACGTGTTTTCCAACCGAGAGATGGTAGTCATGCTGTAGCCTTCGTGTCATAGATCTATAACCAAGGCACCTGCCTGAACTGTTAAGTTCCAAAGATATTGCTCAGCGAATGTCGGCAATTAATGATTGATTCCCCCTTCTCCGCAAACTTAGCTTGTGGTTTATAAAGTATTTCAGTTGTCTCAGGGTCCAGTGAATGCCATGATAAACCGAAAGGAAGATTAAGATAGCCGCATATCGACACCCTTTCCTCCAGTAGGCAGCTACACATTCCTCGACGGAATTGAATGTTTCCACATAAGTACACACTGGTAATCCTACACTATGAGCTAAAATCTGAAGCAGTATTAAAATCACAGCAGGGAACTTCATAGTGATGTTCTCTCTTCCTCGTATATTGCTGTTCAACGAGCATGGCCTCCCCTATTCGCCTGGTAGTTGTTTTGAAGTGTGGGAAGTATTTTGGATACTGGGAAGTGTTTTGGCATTCTGGGAAGTGTTTTGTCCCTATGAGCCACCGTATGTCTTCGATTCACTCTATCATGTTTTTGGCTTCTCCTCTTTGTCTTACTATCCTGCTTCGTCATGTTTTGTTTGCTTTCTCTGCTTATGAGTTTTCTGTGGTTCCTAGGGTTTTTGTTTATCTTCTTAATGTCTGCAGGTTTTGTATTTGGGGTGCTTGTAATAAGTTTCGTTTTCAGAGCTTCCATAGTCTTGTGTTGGGTTCCATCTTCCTTTCTTCTTTCATTGTTTCCAGTCTGACTGGCAGTGTTTCTTTGTTCGTCACTGGGGTGCTGGCAGTGTGGTGGCTTCTTTATGTAGTGATGGTTTGGTTGTTTGTATTTAATTTCTCTGTTTGTATCGTATGCCATGGCCATTTGTCTGGGGTGAACCAACGTCTTGGCATTGGACGAGTCCGTTGACGGGTGGCCCTCTTTGGCCGATTTTCACCCTTGTGCTGGGTCATGCTTGTTTTGTTTTGTTCTGTTGCCTTTTTGTTCGTTTGTCTTTGTAGGGGCGTGGTACATACATACATACATACATGAACTTTATTTAAACTCGAATTTCAGAGTAGCCTGAAGGCTAATATCTTCGAGAACAAAAAAGAGAAAATCTATATTCATACACAAAAATCTACATACATACATAAAGTAAATCTATATACATGATAAAAATCTATTTACATACATGAAAAAATGTTAAATATACTGTTAAATCTAAAAGGAGATTGCTTCGAGGAGTTTTCTAAAACCAGGTAAAGTAGACTCTGATCTTACATTATCAGGTAGGGAGTTCCAGTTCTTAGACGCAAAGTAACGAAAGGAGTTGAGGCCATAAGTAGAAGTAACAGGTTTACATAGCGATAAAATATTCGTTTTTCTAAAAGAGTATTCAGACTGACGCAAAGGAAGCATGTCTTTGAGATATTTAGGATATCTTTTACAGTTCTAACATTTGTGAATAGTATTTTACATTTTTTGAATCCGTCGGTTGTACAAATTTAAGGTAAACCCTTGTGTTTGAAGGAGTAGTCAGTATGTCTTGAAGCCATTCCACTCACCCTCCCAGGGGGCCAGCTCTTCGACTTAAACATAAAGA
>NC_090889.1:49309337-49311837 GCF_036669925.1 Montipora capricornis
GGGTTTATTGTGACGTCAAAATTACAAGTTCTCAGACCTCCTGCCCTGACGGGTTTTAAGATATGGCTACCAACTTTTCAGTTTTAACAAATGATTGTACTACCCCAAATACCGTGTGAGGAATTTTCCGTTTGTCTTCGAAGACTGATTTTATGGCACTTTTTCTGCCCAAATTAAGTATGAAATGAGACTTTCTACTTCAATACTGTGACGTAAGATCTTTTGTTAGGTTTTTGACCAATCAAATTGTATGATAGAAGCAAGCTCGAGTTACTCTTGCGCGACTTCGCGCAATTGCGTGTCTGAAATACAAGCCATACAGGTAAGATTCTCAGTTGTGGAGCGTGATTATGAGTGATATAAACAACCATGAACGAAACTCCCAAGAAGATTTCTCACGATTGTGAATGCTGCATTCTTTGTAGAGGGAAGTTCTCGGCGGCTAAGGAGAAGATACGTGTGTTTGGTAAAAGCAATGTTGACATATGTTCTTTGGTATATCGTGCCACAAACGTTGATCTTTCTGTTTACGTCGACTGTGAAAAGCTGGCCATTTGTCACGCGCAGTGCTACTACAATCGTATTGTGCGATTCAATAATGCCCTGCAAAAGGTGGACGAAATTAGCGAAGAAATTAGGGGATATTTTGGCGGTAGTGTTTCCCCTTCGTGTAAAAAGGATGGCGAAAGACATTGCAAGACACTAGGCATTGATCAAAGTTACATGTAGCTTATATCAATTGTTTATTGTAGAATTCATTATTATATGATACATGTTCAATCTGCACTGATCGTAGTTAGCAAAAGCTAGTCGAGGCGAGCAGTGGTTACGCGTGTATAAAAGAGAGAACAAGTAGAGAAAGCTACGGTATTCAGTTGTGTTTCACCGACAAGACATTGTAGAACGAACAGGTATACAAATAACTAGTGTACAAAGCATGCAGTCAACTAAAACAAGTAAATATCTAAAATCAATAGAAAGTGCAAATATCAGAAGCCAGATTATTAAGTATTTTTGTTATTAAGACAGATAAATCAATACAGTCATTTTCTTCTGAAAGTCTTTGGAGTAGGATACTGTGGTTTTTAATTTTAAAATTGTTTTTGGATAGATGGCGAATTTCACGAGGTAAACTATTCCAAATTTTTACACCATATATTGAAAATGATTTAATTTGTTTGTCAATTCTTGAGGGTTTAACAAAATAGTCACCTCTTGAAGATGATCTTGTTTTATATGAATAAATGCTTGCTTAAGAAATCAATAAATCAGCATTATTTGGAGTCGATAAATTGTTAGATATGTCATGCATCAGAACAGCTGCAACTGATTTACGAGAATGGGGGACTGCACGGAGACGTACTAGAGACTTTAACACTTATCAGTGACAAATAACATGAGCCTCGTCGACAGTAACTGCTCTGACAGATTTCCGGTACAACTCGCTCATTGCCATTTTCCTCCATGTTTCGTATCCAAGCCATAGTTCAGGTGATCCGAAGACAATTGAATATTCCCCATTCTTTACTTCTTTCGTTTGTTTTACGGTGGCTATTTCAGCCAAAGATACGGCAGTGATTCCCAGGGAATTTAGCCGCAACACTTGATCTTTTATCAGGCTGTTAAGCGGAGAAATCACGACGATGATATTTAATATTCTCGTCAGTTGACTGCAAGCACGAGTAAACCAACGGCAAAGCATGGTAAATCAACGACTTTCCAAAACCCGTTGGAAGATTTACAAAAATATCCTTCTTCTCTTGAACAATGTATTTGATGGACTCCTCCTGGTGCGTATTCAAACTGTCAAATCCAAAAACATTGCAAACCTGGTTGAACGCGTCGTTGAACGCTTCTTCCAGTGTGTCCGCCATTTTTTCTCCACGAGAATACGTGGTTATACCACGTTACTTTTCGGGGAGAGAAACGACCGCCGGAATACGCCTGCGTTCGCAGGCTACAGCAGACTCGGCCGTTCTGAGTTTGAGGCCTCTCAACTAAAAGGCGATATTAAATACCAAAAAACTAAAACTTTACTCAAATAATTCAATCTATTAGATTTAACATGATATATAGTTTGACCCTATACAAAAAGAGCGGCACGACAATTTCATGTTTCCGCAGGCACCTCATTTCCTTTACCGAGACCTTAAATAAAGTTCCTTTCCTTTCCTTTCCTGTTAAAAAGATATACATTACAATGGCGCTCAGTGTTATAATTTGAAGAAATCCCTACAACTCGTAAAGACATGTGCAATACGAGATAAAAGAATAACGAATAAGAAAAAAATACTTGTTGATTAGTTCGACATTCTCGGCACTAAAGATGAGCATTGGGTTGGGTAAAATGATCGTTACTATTTAATAGTAAATAGTTTTCTGAATTCATACTTCATATCGTCATACCTCCTCACGCGCAGTCTCTTCATTGTCAAATATCTGCTCTGGCAGCTCTTCAACTTCTGGGATGAAATCCAGCTCAGAGACACTGTGTAACGCA
>NC_090889.1:49344337-49349337 GCF_036669925.1 Montipora capricornis
CTGTCAATTTGAAAAATTCTTCCGTTTGGCCATTCTGGTAATTTTGGCTGAAAGTCTTTTGAAGACAGCTGAATTTTGAACTTGACGACGTTCAGCATTGCACATTTCTCCTTAATACCAAGTCCCTTCTGCAAGAGGATTAAGACTAAACTGAAATCTTTATCTGTAGCCATCCTCATACCGAGTTCAAAACACCACCTCTCCGTGTCGGTCTATGCATCCGTAGACTGTGTTTCAGTTTTGACAGTTTCCGTTGCCATTTTTACGTGAGCTTAAAGGTCTTTAAATACATGTACAGCATTTCTAGAAGTGAATGATATTAAAAATGGCGATGGAAAACAACCATGGAATTCTCCCCGGTAACCAAGCGTTCCAAACTCGTCACCCGTTCTTCTGTGAAGAACAAAAGATTTGATTTGTCCCCAGGCCAGGGCCCGCAATATGAGAGAAATTGTCATGCTTTGCCAATATTTTGTCGTCGGAAAGGCCTTTTTCCCTCTTACACGTTAAAAAAGTTTTTCCAATGGTCAGGAAATCAATGTTCCCTTGTTCCCGATTATTACTCAGCAGTTTCCTTGTTCCCTAAAAGTAAATGGTCATGTTCCCTTCATGGTGGGGCTAGACCCACCCATTGCGTGATCATAAATTTCACGGTTTTTTCAAACAATATGGCGGCATTCCGTGCACAATGTCTCATGGGAGACCATTTCTCGGTTAATATCCTTCGCAGAGGGTTTTTTTAGAGACCAATTGTGAAACCTGGGTACGAGTTATAACTTGTTTGGCGCCATCTTTGATTTCTGCAGTTCAAAAGCTTTTCATTGATGTGTTTTTACCCAATGTTTATGTATATTTGAAACCACAATGGAGGAGGAAACCCACGAGAGGGTGAGCGACCCAATGCAACGGGAAGCATCAAGGTTGGTAAATTATAGGTTGAATTTTTTGGCTATTTTTGACCAAATTTTAACATTCTAAAATCATACGACCAAAGCTTCTTTACTGTTTGATTGGTTTGTGAACAAAAATTCTGTCTTTGCTCATCGTTGTCAAATTTCAATCAATTCTTTGCGCCGAGGAAAGAAGAGAGAGAAATGATTTGATTTAGGGCAGCAATTGAGCCCCTGCACACAAGTAACAATGCATGGCAGCACTTGTTCCAACAAATGTTTGTTATAACCATGAAGCTGACAAACCAAGAGGTACTAAAAAAGGCTGACACTTTTGAAGACTTGCAAAGTACGTGTGCTTTCAAAACGTTTGTTACTTGCCTAGAACAGTTACTTAAGTGTAAAAGGCTTTAAAACAACATCTGTAAGTGGTATAATGAGAGGCGCAAAAAGGTTGCAGATTTGTCATACAGATTTACAGGCAAAGAATGAAAATGCTTTGTCTGGAATTTTGGGCATGTGACAGAAACACTACTGCAACTAAATCCTGACAAGAACACAGCTTTTAAGTTACATGCCCTTCACAAAGCTGCTGAAAAATTGCGTGATAGTGTCTCCCTCTTCTATAGGGTAAGAAGCACAGAAGAACAAATTGTACAGCTGGAGAATTCTTGCAAAGAATATTTCAATGTGAATGCTTTGTTTTTGCAAAAGGTAAACCCCACATTCTGGACCATTGGGTGTGTAGTACCTTTGCACAGAAAAGAAATGGTTCAAACATTGTCATTTGGGTTGAGACGAAACACAATGCAAGGGCGTGAAGCCAAACATATTAAGCTTAAGAGCAACTGTCTGTAAAAATCGAGCAAAATCGAAATTTCGCGGCCACAGTCAAAAAATCGTTTTCGCTTATATCTTGTCCATAGTAAGGTGATAGCAAGTAACTAAACGTGGTGTAGTTTGTTTTTGAAAGGACCGCTTCGATTAGGAGAAAATCGACAAAATCAGTTTTCAAGGTCGGTGACTTGAAAACAATAAAAAATTGAGGCAAAATGAGGCCTTGTCAAAAGTTCGCTCGCAAGCCAAAAGGAAGCAAGCACGGTAAAATATTCACTACTAAATCAATTTGTAAAGGGTTTTACTGCTAGTTTGGTGGTGATTTCTTATCTTAGCGATAATCTGGAAGATAAACAATTGTATTTAAGTTTGGATACTTTTTCAACTGACCGAAGTTTAGATTTAGGCTGTAAGTTGCGTTTTAAATTATAGGCATGTGCTACACCTTGGTTTTACCTGAAACTCAAGTAATAAACTATTTAAACATTGTGCTAAAACATATGTAAGAACTGGCTTGGGTAATTTAATTTGTACTTCACACAAACTTCCTAAAGTTGAATTAATTTCGCTTGAAATATGAGACTTTGCAATGATCGCGGGATCGTCGCTTTGTTATTGCCCGACAAGTCACGAAAGCTTTACGCCTCCACTAGAAAGTTAACTCACAATTCCACTTGTATTTAAGAAATCTGTACTGAACATTTTTTTACCTCGATAGCTTTCCCGTTCTGGTTAACTTACATCTTGTTTTCTGCAGATTGTCAGTCCCCAAGTCGAGAATCCTGTTGCTTGAAAGTAACCCCAGACAGAACTATTATATTCACAGTATTGCAGTCCTTTCTTTTCAGTCGATCGAAATTTCACATCCACTGCCACTGAAATATTTTTAGGTCTCACAAAAACTGCAATTTTGATAGCGAACTTTCGGGCTGCCGATATACCTTTGGTCTTAAAACGTGATCAAAAGAGTTGTGTGACATTGGCACCTGAAGGATAAACACAGACTTCCCAAACTAATTAAGGAGGAGATAAACAGATAAGGGACCAGTGGTTATAACATTGCGTCAGATGGAAAAATAATTCAATCTGGGTGATAGGATTAATAGACTGTTAAGGAACAAAAGATACAAAATTGTATATAAATTTATTAAATGTTTGTAATATATTTTTTTTCATTACAACTAAAAGGTTTCGAAAAGTCATCCGCTATTAGCTAGCTGTTTACCGTACTTGATTTAATTTTACGACGTCATCAGTTTTTGACACCTGTTTAAATATGAAAGTTAAGAGAATTTAAAACCAGTTAGTTGCAATCCGTCGAAGAACTATCATGGAAAGTGATTGTTCGTTTGTATCGATTGTGGGAGGCCACTGTGGTCATGATAGGAGAGACAGAAACAAAGCAGCGGGATGCATTCCTCTACTTAGTTGTCAGCGAGATATTAACGGGCATAGAGCAATGTTTGCGTTTCATGGCATAAAATTGAGCTTATTCTGGCGAGGGCATCCATCTTTTCCTCTCCACGAATTATTGACCAAATGACCATATGTCCAGCTCATCGGGCATCTCTGGGTACTGGATGGACACGCCGAGTTCCGGACAAATGCAGAATACCATCAATATTATCAGGTCATAGTAAGGACGTGAGCAAAAAGCCAAAAGCGGATAGAGGTCTAAGCAAAGCAGGTTCACAAACAGTGCTACAACAGAGTGGGATATTTCTTCCTGTTGGGTCAGGTTTGTATCCCTTTTGTAACTCTAAAAAATAAAGGAACTAACGCTAATGTACTTCTTCAAAAAAAGTTACTTAAAAAAAAAAACGTCTTTACAAAGGAAAATAATTTAGCTGAAATAAATCAAATTAATTTCATTTTATCTGCAGAATTCATTTTCACTGATTTTTTTTTAAAAAAGGCGTCAATACACCTGTTCGGTTTTAAACTTCGGGCAATGTCAAAAAAATAATGTTCAAGAGATAATTTTTTTTTATTTATTTTAAACTTGAATGTGTAATCCTAATTAAAATAGCGTGCTTACTGATATTTGTAATCTCTTAGGGGTATGCCCTAACTGCAGAAAAATGTTGGCTGGGAACTGGAAACCTGACACAGAAACTGCAGAAGTTGCGTTTGACGATTGCGAAGTAACATTTCAAATGGCGGAGATGTCTTTGGTAGGATAATCTTTCTTGACCTATAAATTATTGACACACAGAAGGAACAATGTAGATACATGAGACGTCGAAAGTTGTGTTGAAGTCAGGGAAAAAAGGAAGCGAGGGTTGTTAAGTATCTCTCTTCCCTTCCACCCCTTTATGCATTTGGCACACAGGCTTACTAGTAACTGTCTCCAAGTCACTTTTTCCTAGGAAAGGGGTTGAGCAGCCTCGTTCCCAATCCCTCTCAAAGATGGACCCTGATGGGAACAAGGTTCTTTTTTGCATTTACAGAATACATGGAAACTTTTGTCAATTGCGTAAGCAAATAGCGGCACTTTCAAGCTCTTCCTCATCCTGCCAGCAGTACTCAAGAAAGACTCTGCAAGAATCAAGTAAGATCTTTGTTGAGCATGCGCGAAATGTTGCTAGGATTTAGTTTCGAATCCAGGCCTAAAAGCCGTGCGCTTGCAACAGCGGGCTCAGTTATGACGATCGGTTTATCAAAAAACAGGTGCTCGCACTCAAAAAAAAAAGTTTTACAAGAGAAAACAAGACTGATTAGTCCAGAAGTTTGGGCTGTGGTGACTTCAAAGGTTTGACGGGATTTAGGCAGACCAACCTTGTCTCCTTCTCGATCAAGAAGGCAAAAGGAGGCTCTGTTCGCAGGGTGCCCCTACCTTCCCCGCTCATTTTATAATTTCAACACAAGCTAATCTGTATTATAATCAAAACAACTCTGACTCTCGAAGACTTATCACTTTATGATACCTCCAATTTTCACATGCCAAGTGCGTATATAAAGTATATGATATGCAGAGCAAATTGTATCTTTCATTCACATGAAAAGAGGATTGAATTAATGCATTCTGCTTTTTTGGTTGATTGATCACTTGATTCATATTATTATCTGTACTTAATCTACAAGACTAACATGTCTTTTTATAATGTGGGTCAACAGTCTAATCAATCAATCCATCAATTCGTCTGCAGGATCAAACAAGTGACACAGTAGGTCAAGTGGAAGAAAGCACACCATCGTCCTTACCCTACCTTGGACTATAGACTCCAGGAACAAGTATCTACTCGCCAAACGAGGCAATTGAACATGACAAAC